>NC_058032.1:14027440-14327440 GCF_019176455.1 Solea senegalensis
TTTTGCGATTTTTGTGGCCATGGTTACTTGAAACGCTTAGAAATAGTCATCGCACACAAGTCCCGGTCGAGCCGGACGTTTTGATATAACATGTGTGGGGGTTTTCTCAAAACTGTGGGAGGAGTTAGACGTCAAAGTTTTGGGTGGAAGAATACAGAGAGACTGATGACAAGCCCCTCCCAAAGTCCCCTCTGCTCCTTACACACACACGCAAACACACGCACACACGCTTGTCTCTATCTCTCCAAAACCAGCAGAGAAAGCTGAGAAAACAGCATGTTTTAAAATTGTCATATTTCAAGAACGGTTGATGATAGAGATAAAATTTTTGGTTTGTGAGCGTCAGGAGGCTTTCGGCAACTCCCACATTTAAATTGGTGACAAACGGGCATGAATTGACAGAGAAATCACAGTTTTAAAATCACCCTCGTCTTGATTTTTCCAGAACTCAAAAGCAGACATTTTAACATGGGAGTCAATGGAGAGTGTGACCGGAGTTGTCCGCGCTTTGAGGTGATTTTAAGAAAAACTACAAGTCATATGAACATGAAAACACACACAGGGTTACACGACACCCATGGCAACGTTTTGATGTAAAAATTGTCCGTGTAGGTTGGAAATTGTGGGCAGGAGAGGAGTTTGTTTAGAGGATTTCTCTGATTATTTCTGAATCTCAACAGAGTCTGTCACTGGTGCAACACACACACATTTCCCATTGTTGTGTGAGTGGAAGATAGTTCTTAGTTTTTTGCCATTTTTATCGCCATGGTAACTCGAAACGCTTAGAAAAGACATAGCACACCATTCCCGGCCAAGCCGCACGTTTTGATATAACATGTGTGGGGGTTTTCTCAAAACTGTGGGAGGAGTTAGACGTCAAACTTTTGGGTGGAAGAATACAGAGAGACTGACAAGCCCCTCCCAAAGTCCCCTCTGCTCCTTACACACACGCGCACACACACACGCAAACACACGCTTGTCTCTATCTCTCCAAAACCAGCAGAGAAATCAGAGAAAACAGCATGTTTTTAAGTTGTCATATTTCAAGAACGGTTGATGATAGAGATAAAATTTTTGGTTTGTGAGCGTCAGGAGGCTTTCGGCAACTCCCACATTTAAATTTGTGACAAACGGGCAAGAATTGACAGAGAAATCACAGTTTTAAAATCACCCTCGTCTTGATTTTTCCAGAACTCAAAAGCAGACATTTTAACATGGGAGTCAATGGAGAGTGTGACCGGAGTTGTCTGCGCTTTGAGGTGATTTTAAGAAAAACTACAAGTCATATGAACATGAAAACGCACACAGGGTTAGACGACGCCCATGGCAACGTTTTGATGTAAAAATTATCAGTGTAGGTTGGAAATTGTGGGCAGGAGAGGAGTTTGTTTAGAGATTTTTGGTGATTATTTTGCTGGATCTCACTAGAGTGGGCCACTCTAGCGATCCGCCCACACACTTCACAAACCACTCACACAATCATTATAAAATCAGAAAGCGTCGAAAAAAAGTACAAAACGTAAACTGCGATTGTTTAAAAACCGTAACATGTATCAAAACTTTGACTTGGGTCAGAAAAGTCCCAAGTCTTGTGACTCGTTTAAAGTTTCAACCACGTTTCTACGTTAAAGTATGACGACACTGTGATGCTCCAAAGCGGGCTTGGTTTTTGGTCGTTTCCCATTATTGTGTGAGTGGAAATTAATCGCAGTTTTTCGCGTTTTTTGTCGCCATGGTTACGCGAAAGTCTTAGAAAAGTCATAGCTCACGATTCCCGGTCAAGGCGCACGTTTTGATATAACTTGTGTTGGGGTTTTCTCAAAGCTGCGGGAGGAGTAGCGCGGCGAAAAACGGGAGGAAGAGGAATAATATCAAGAAGAACTAGATCGGCAATTCCGTGCCGAAATTTCGAGGGTGCCTGCAGTTCTTGCGGCATGTGGAAGTTATATGATTTGGATCCAATCCACCTTGGAAGTACGTGGACATTTTGGTGGAGTCACCCTTTAAAAGACCAAGTTTTAAAGGAGAGAGGGGGAGAGAGATTCACAAGCCCCTCTGTTTCCCATTCATGTGTATGTGGAAGTTATATGGCAGTTTTTTGCGATTTTTGTCGCCATGGTTACTTGAAACGCTTAGAAATAGTCATCGCACACAAGTCCCGGTCGAGCCGCACGTTTTGATATAACATGTGTGGGGGTTTTCTCAAAACTGTGGGAGGAGTTAGACGTCAAAGTTTTGGGTGGAAGAATACAGAGAGACTGACAAGCCCCTCCCAAAGTCCCCTCTGCTCCTTACACACACGCGCACACACACACGCAAACACACGCTTGTCTCTATCTCTCCAAAACCAGCAGAGAAATCAGAGAAAACAGCATGTTTTTAAGTTGTCATATTTCAAGAACGGTTGATGATAGAGATAAAATTTTTGGTTTGTGAGCGTCAGGAGGCTTTCGGCAACTCCCACATTTAAATTTGTGACAAACGGGCAAGAATTGACAGAGAAATCACAGTTTTAAAATCACCCTCGTCTTGATTTTTCCAGAACTCAAAAGCAGACATTTTAACATGGGAGTCAATGGAGAGTGTGACCGGAGTTGTCTGCGCTTTGAGGTGATTTTAAGAAAAACTACAAGTCATATGAACATGAAAACGCACACAGGGTTAGACGACGCCCATGGCAACGTTTTGATGTAAAAATTATCAGTGTAGGTTGGAAATTGTGGGCAGGAGAGGAGTTTGTTTAGAGATTTTTGGTGATTATTTTGCTGGATCTCACTAGAGTGGGCCACTCTAGCGATCCGCCCACACACTTCACAAACCACTCACACAATCATTATAAAATCAGAAAGCGTCGAAAAAAAGTACAAAACGTAAACTGCGATTGTTTAAAAACCGTAACATGTATCAAAACTTTGACTTAGGTCAGAAAAGTCCCAAGTCTTGTGACCCGTTTAAAGTTCCAACCACGTTTCTACGTTAAAGTATGACGACACTGTGATGCTCCAAAGTGGGCTTGGTTTTTTTCGGTTTCCCATTCATGTGGATGGGGAAATTTTTGGCAGTTTTTCGCGATTTTTGTCGCCATGGTTACGCGAAAGTCTTAGAAAAATCATAGCACACCATTCCCGATCAAGCCGCACGTTTTGATATAACTTGTGTTGGGGTTTTCTCAAAGCTGCGGGAGGAGTAGCGCGGCGAAAAACGGGAGGAAGAGGAATAATATCAAGAAGAACTAGATCGGCAATTCCGTGCCGAAATTTCGAGGGTGCCTGCAGTTCTTGCGGCATGTGGAAGTTATATGATTTGGATCCAATCCACCTTGGAAGTACTTTTTGGTGGAGTCACCCTTTAAAAGACCAAGTTTTAAAGGAGAGAGGGGGAGAGAGATTCACAAGCCCCTCTGTTTCCCATTCATGTGTATGTGGAAGTTATATGGCAGTTTTTTGCGATTTTTGTGGCCATGGTTACTTGAAACGCTTAGAAATAGTCATCGCACACAAGTCCCGGTCGAGCCGCACGTTTTGATATAACATGTGTGGGGGTTTTCTCAAAACTGTGGGAGGAGTTAGACGTCATAGTTTTGGGTGGAAGAATACAGAGAGACTGACAAGCCCCTCCCAAAGTCCCCTCTGCTCCTTACACACACGCACGAACACACACACGCACCCACACGCAAACACACGCTTGTCTCTATCTCTCCAAAACCAGCAGAGAAAGCAGAGAAAACAGCATGTTTTAAAATTGTCATATTTCAAGAACGGTTGATGATAGAGATAAAATTTTTGGTTTGTGAGCGTCAGGAGGCTTTCGGCAACTCCCACATTTAAATTTGTGACAAACGGGCATGAATTGACAGAGAAATCACAGTTTTAAAATCACCCTCGTCTTGATTTTTCCAGAACTCAAAAGCAGACATTTTAACATGGGAGTCAATGGAGAGTGTGACCGGAGTTGTCTGCGCTTTGAGGTGATTTTAAGAAAAACTACAAGTCACATGAACATGAAAACACACACAGGGTTAGCCGACGCCCATGGCAACGTTTTGATGTAAAAATTATCAGTGTAGGTTGGAAATTGTGGGCAGGAGAGGAGTTTGTTTAGAGATTTTTGGTGATTATTTTGCTGGATCTCGCTAGAGTGGGCCACTCTAGCTGCCGCCCACACACCACTCAAACACCCATTATAAAATCTGAAAACGTAAAAAAAAAGTACAAAACGTAAACTGCGATTGTTTAAAAACCGTAACATGTATCAAAACTTTGACTTAGGTCAGAAAAGTCCCAAGTCTTGTGACTCGTTTAAAGTTCCAACCACGTTTCTACGTTAAAGTATGACGACACTGTGATGCTCCAAAGCGGGCTTGGTTTACGGTCGTTTCCCATTATTGTGTGAGTGGAAATTATTTTACATTTTCTCGATTTCTGTCGCCATGGTTACGCGAAAGTCTTAGAAAAGTCATAGCTCACGATTCCCGGTCAAGGCGCACGTTTTGATATAACTTGTGTTGGGGTTTTCTCAAAGCTGCGGGAGGAGTAGCGCGGCAAACTTTTGGCGGGGCGCGAGAATAATAAGCGGAATAAACGCGTAGAATATCAATAGGTGCTTCCGCACAATGCATTCTAGTGAGAACTCTAGGTTCTCACTAGTATGCATTGTTGCTGCAGGCACCTAATAAACGCGCAGGATTACAAGATGTGCTCGCAGCACAATGCATTCTAGTGAGAACTCTATAGAGTTCTGACTAGTATGCCTTGTGGCTGCAGGCACCTAACTAGATCGGCAATTCCGTGCCGAAATTTCGAGGGTGCCTGCAGTTCTTGCGGCATGTGGAAGTTATATGATTTGGATCCGTCACCTTGGAGGTACTTTTGGTGGAGTCACCCAGTTTTAAGGAGAGAGGGAGAGAGAGATTCACAAGCCCCTCGTTTCCCCATTCGTATTGTGTTAAGGTTATATGAAGTTTTCTTGATTTTTATTAAGCCATGGTTATGAAGCGTACAGGAAATAGTCATAAGCACACAAGTCCCGGTGGTCCGGTATGCGTTTTGATATATAACATGTGTGGGGGTTCTCAAAACTGTGGGGGAGGAGTTAGACGTCAAAGTTTTTGGGTGGAAAGAATACAGAAGACTGACAAGCCCCTCCCAAAGTCCCCTCTGCTCTTACACACACTGCATAAGCACCTGCCTTTTTAGCTTGTCTCTATCTCTCCAAAACCAGCAGAGAAATCAGAGAAAACAGCATGTTTTGAAGTTGTCATATTTCAAGAACGGTTGATGATAGAGATAAAATTTTTGGTTTGTGAGCGTCAGGAGGCTTCCGGCAACTCCCACATTTAAATTGGTGACAAACGGACGTGAATTGACAGAGAAATCACAGTTTTAAAATCACTCTCGTCTTGATTTTTCCAGAACTCAAAAGCAGACATTTTAACATGGGAGTCAATGGAGAGTGTGACCGGAGTTGTCTGCGCTTTGAGGTGATTTTAAGAAAAACTACAAGTCATATGAACATGAAAACACACACAGGGTTAGCCGACGCCCATGGCAACGTTTTGATGTAAAAATTATCAGTGTAGGGTGGAAATTGTGGGCAGGAGAGGAGTTTGTTTAGAGATTTTTGGTGATTATTTTGCTGGATCTCGCTAGAGTGGCACACTCTAGCTGCCGCCTACACAACGCAATACACACTCATTATAAAATCTGAAAACGTAAAAAAAAAGTACAAAACGTAAACTGCGATTGTTTAAAACCCGTAACATGGATCAAAACTTTGACTTAGGTCAGAAAAGTCCCAAGTCTTGTGACCCGTTTAAAGTTCCAACCACGTTTCTACGTTAAAGTATGACGACACTGTGATGCTCCGAAGTGGGCTTGGTTGTTTTAGGTTTCCCATTATTGTGTGAGTGGAAATGAGTGAAAATTATTTTACATTTTCGCGATTTCTGTCGCCATGGTTACGCGAAAGTCTTAGAAAAGTCATAGCACACGATTCCCGGTCAAGGCGCACGTTTTGATATAACTTGTGTTGGGGTTTTCTCAAAGCTGCGGGAGGAGAAGCGCGGCAAAAAACGGGAGGATGAGGAATAATAAGCGGAATAAACGCCAGTGGAATATCAATAGATGCTTGCTCTGCAATGCAATCTAGTGAGAACCCTAGGGTTCTGACTAGTTTGCCTTGCAGCAGCAGGCACCTAATAAACGCGTAGGATTACAATAGATGCTTGCTCTGCAATGCAATCTAGTGAGAACCCTAGGGTTCTGACTAGTTTGCCTTGCAGCAGCAGGCACCTAACTAGATCGGCAATTCCGTGCCGAAATTTCGAGGGTGCCTGCAGTTCTTGCGGCATGTGGAAGTTATATGATTTGGTCAATCCACCTTGGAAATGCGTGGACATTTTGGTGGAGTCACCTTTAAAAAGACCAAGTTTAAAGGAGAGGGGAGATTCACAAAACCCCTCTGTGTCCCCATTCATGTGTGCAATATTGGAAATTATATGGCAGTTTTTTGCGATTTTTGTGCGCCATGGTTACTGAAGCAACTTAAGAAATAGTCATCGCACACAAGTCCCGGTCGAGCCATGCGTTTTGATATAACACATGTGTGGGAGTTTTCTCAAAACTGTGGGAGGAGTTAGGCGATCAAAGTTTTGGGTGGAAGAATACAGAGAGACTGACAAGCCCCTCCCAAAGTCCCCTCTGCTCCTTACACACACGCACACACACACGCAAACACACGCTTGTCTCTATCTCTCCAAAACCAGCAGAGAAAGCAGAGAAAACAGCATGTTTTAAAGTTGTCATATTTCAAGAACGGTTGATGATAGAGATAAAATTTTTGGTTTGTGAGCGTCAGGAGGCTTTCGGCAACTCCCACATTTAAATTTGTGACAAATGGGCATGAATTGACAGAGAAATCACAGTTTTAAAATCACCCTCGTCTTGATTTTTCCAGAACTCAAAAGCAGACATTTTAACATGGGAGTCAATGGAGAGTGTGACCGGAGTTGTCTGCGCTTTGAGGTGATTTTAAGAAAAACTACAAGTCATATAAACATGAAAACGCACACAGGGTTAGACGACGCCCATGGCAACGTTTTGATGTAAAAATTATCAGTGTAGGTTGGAAATTGTGGGCAGGAGAGGAGTTTGTTTAGAGATTTTTGGTGATTATTTTGCTGGATCTCGCTAGAGTGGGCCACTCTAGCTACCGCCTACACACCACATACACACCCATTATAAAATCTGAAAACGTAAAAAAAAAAGTACAAAACGTAAACTGCGATTGTTTAAAAACCGTAACATGTATCAAAATGTCGACTTAGGTCAGAAAAGTCCCAAGTCTTGTGACCCGTTTAAAGTTCCAACCATGTTTCTACGTTAAAGTATGACGACACTGTGATGCTCCAAAGCGGGCTTGGTTTTTTTCGGTTTCCCATTATTGTGTGAGTGGAAATTATTTTACATTTTTGCGATTTCTGTCGCCATGGTTACGCGAAAGTCTTAGAAAAGTCATAGCACACGATTCCCGGTCAAGGCGCACGTTTTGATATAACTTGTGTTGGGGGTTTCTCAAAACTGCGGGAGGAGAAGCGCGGCAAACTTTTGGCGGAAGAGGATTGTCAAACAGAACTAGATCGGCAATTCCGTGCCGAAATTTCGAGGGTGCCTGCAGTTCTTGCGGCATGTGGAAGTTATATGATTTGGATCCAATCCAAGTACTTTTTGGTGGAGTCACCCTTTAAAAGACCAAGTTTTAAAGGAGAGAGGGGGAGAGAGATTCACAAGCCCCTCTGTTTCCCATTCATGTGTATGTGGAAGTTATATGGCAGTTTTTTGCGATTTTTGTCGCCATGGTTACTTGAAACGCTTAGAAATAGTCATCACACACAAGTCCCGGTCGAGCCGCACGTTTTGATATAACATGTGTGGGGGTTTTCTCAAAACTGTGGGAGGAGTTAGACGTCAACGTTTTGGGTGGAAGAATACAGAGAGACTGACAAGCCCCTCCCAAAGTCCCCTCTGCTCCTTACACACACACACACGCAAACACACGCACACACTCTGTCTCTATCTCTCCAAAACCAGCAGAGAAAGCAGAGAAAACAGCATGTTTTAAAATTGTCATATTTCAAGAACGGTTGATGATAGAGATAAAATTTTTGGTTTGTGAGCGTCAGGAGGCTTTCGGCAACTCTCACATTTAAATTGGTGACAAACGGACGTGAATTGACAGAGAAATCACAGTTTTAAAATCACCCTCGTCTTGATTTTTCCAGAACTCAAAAGCAGACATTTTAACATGGGAGTCAATGGAGAGTGTGACCGGAGTTGTCTGCGCTTTGAGGTGATTTTAAGAAAAACTACAAGTCATATGAACATGAAAACACACACAGGGTTACACGACACCCATGGCAACATTTTGATGTAAAAATTATCAGTGTAGGTTGGAAATTGTGGGCAGGAGAAGAGTTTGTTTAGAGATTTTTGGTGATTATTTTGCTGGATCTCGCTAGAGTGGCCCACTCTAGCGATCCGCCCACACACTTCACAGACCACTCACACAATCATTATAAAATCAGAAAGCGTCGAAAAAAAGTATAAAACGTAAACTGCGATTGTTTAAAAACCGTAACATGTATCAAAACTTTGACTTGGGTCAGAAAAGTCCCAAGTCTTGTGACTCGTTTAAAGTTTCAACCACGTTTCTACGTTAAAGTATGACGACACTGTGATGCTCCAAAGCGGGCTTGGTTTTTCTCAAAATTTTGGCCGTTTCCCATTATTGTGTGAGTGGAAATTAATCGCAGTTTTTCGCGATTTTTGTCGCCATGGTTACGCGAAAGTCTTAGAAAAATCATAGCTCACGATTCCCGGTCAAGGCGCACGTTTTGATATAACTTGTGTTGGGGTTTTCTCAAAGCTGCGGGAGGAGTAGCGCGGCAAAAAACGGGAGGAAGAGGAATAATATCATCAAGAAGAATAAACGCGTAGGATTACAATAGATGCTTGCAACGCAATGCAATCTAGTGAGAACTCTAGGGAGTTCTGACTAGAATGCCTTGCGGCTGCAGGCACCTAATAAACGCCAGTGGAATATCAATAGATGCTTGCAACGCAATGCAATCTAGTGAGAACTCTAGGGAGTTCTGACTAGAATGCCTTGCGGCTGCAGGCACCTAATAAACGCCGTTGGAATAACAAGATGTGCTCGCAGCACAATGCATTCTAGTGAGAACCCTAGGGTTCTGACTAGTATGCCTTGTGGCTGCAGGCACCTAATAAACGCGTAGGATTACAAGATGTGCTCGCAGCACAATGCATTCTAGTGAGAACCCTAGGGTTCTGACTAGTATGCCTTGTGGCTGCAGGCACCTAACTAGATCGGCAATTCCGTGCCGAAATTTCGAGGGTGCCTGCAGTTCTTGCGGCATGTGGAAGTTATATGATTTGGATCCAATCCACCTTGGAAGTACTTTTTGGTGGAGTCACCCAGTTTTAAAGGAGAGAGGGGGAGAGAGATTCACAAGCCCCTCTGTTTCCCATTCATGTGTATGTGGAAGTTATATGGCAGTTTTTTGCGATTTTTGTGGCCATGGTTACTTGAAACGCTTAGAAATAGTCATCGCACACAAGTCCCGGTCGAGCCGCACGTTTTGATATAACATGTGTGGGGGTTTTCTCAAAACTGTGGGAGGAGTTAGACGTCAACGTTTTGGGTGGAAGAATACAGAGAGACTGACAAGCCCCTCCCAAAGTCCCCTCTGCTCCTTACACACACGCACACGCACACACGCAAACACACGCTTGTCTCTATCTCTCCAAAACCAGCAGAGAAATCAGTGAAAACAGCATGTTTTAAAGTTGTCATATTTCAAGAACGGTTGATGATAGAGATAAAATTTTTGGTTTGTGAGCGTCAGGAGGCTTTCGGCAACTCCCACATTTAAATTTGTGACAAACGGGCAAGAATTGACAGAGAAATCACAGTTTTAAAATCACCCTAGTCTTGATTTTTCCAGAACTCAAAAGCAGACATTTTAACATGGGAGTCAATGGAGAGTGTGACCGGAGTTGTCTGCGCTTTGAGGTGATTTTAAGAAAAACTACAAGTCATATGAACATGAAAACACACACAGGGTTACATGACGCCCATGGCAACGTTTTGATGTAAAAATTGTCCGTGTAGGTTGGAAATTGTGGGCAGGAGAGGAGTTTGTTTAGAGATTTTTGGTGATTATTTTGCTGGATCTCGCTAGAGTGGGCCACTCTAGCTCCCGCCCACACACCACTCACACACTCATTATAAAATCTGAAAACATAAAAAAAAAGTACAAAACGTAAACTGCGATTGTTTAAAAACCGTAACATGTATCAAAACTTTGACTTGGTCAGAAAAGTCCCAAGTCTTGTGACTCGTTTAAAGTTCCAACCACGTTTCTACGTTAAAGTATGACGACACTGTGATGCTCCAAAGCGGGCTTGGTTTTTCTCAAAATTTTGGCCGTTTTCCATTATTGTGTGAGTGGAAATTAATCGCAGTTTTTCGCGATTTTTGTCGCCATGGTTACTCGAAAGTCTTAGAAAAGTCATAGCACACCATTCCCGATCAAGGCGCACGTTTTGATGTAACTTGTGTTGGGGTTTTCTCAAAGCTGCGGGAGGAGTAGCGCGGCAAACTTTTGGGAGGGCGCGGGAAAAATAAGCGGAATAAACGCCAGTGGAATATCAATAGGTGCTTCCGCTCAATGCATTCTAGTGAGAACTCTAGGTTCTCACTAGTATGCATTGTAGCTGCAGGCACCTAATAAACGCGTAGGATTACAATAGATGCTTGCTCTGCAATGCAATCTAGTGAGAACCCTAGGGTTCTGACTAGTTTGCCTTGCAGCAGCAGGCACCTAATAAACGCCAGTGGAATATCAAGAGATGCTTGCAACGCAATGCAATCTAGTGAGAACTCTAGGGAGTTCTGACTAGAATGCCTTGCGGCTGCAGGCACCTAATTAGGTTCTTATTTCATCACTTAATTCATTTTACAAGTAGACAGAGACAGTTGTATTGCATTACTTTATTTCCACATGAGACAGTAATACTATGTAACTAAAGTAAAACATATGAGATTGAATTTGTCTGTGAGTGTTACTGAGAAGTCATTTAACTATTATCAGTTGCTTTGCTCATGCTACAACATAACATAATGTTTCTGATTCTGAATTTTTCACTGCCATCTCTGTAACACCTCATATTATTTGAATGGGTAAACAAGCTATTTTCACAAGCTATGTGGTTGATAAATACTGTACAATTTTATTCACGTTATTTAAAACACATTCCCATTATTCCTTAAAGGCTGGAAAAGAAATTCAGCAAACATATCCCCCAAAAAAGACCCAGTCATGATGAGGCATGGGTATATTAAATATGTGTATAAACGTACATTGTTGCAGCCCTACTGTTAAACCCTAACCTCCACTGACACTCAAAATTATGATCTTCTTTAATGTCTTGTTTTTTCAACAAACCAGGAAATAGTCACATTTAAGCAGCGTAAAAACTTAAAAACCTCAAAAAATCATTTAAAAACAGTCAATCGGTTTATAAAATGAGTTGATCAATTAATATGGTATAATTGCTGTACAGTTGCCATATTATTACAGTAGCTGTCCCTATTAAACACTAAAGAAAGAAATGTTACATTTCTGGCAATAATTAAATTCAGTTTTATTCATATTGTACCAGATACATTATCTCAAGGCACTCCTTGGACCTTTAACTTTAATTTTTGCTTATTCTTTATTTGATTTGTTATTTAATTTATTCTTCGTGTAATCTTTATGTATCCTGGGAACACCAAAGCGAATCCCTCAACAACACAAGTTCAGATTTTCATTCTGATTAAAGGCGGCGCGAGCCCTGCCTGCTGATCTTAAACGTCGCTGTCATTGGTTGTTGTAGCTGTCTATCAAACTCCTCTCATCCACTCAGGACGCGCCAGACCAAATTAGAGGCGGGGTTAGTGTCGGAGAAGGGAAAGAGGCAGGAGAGCGGGCATAGTGGTGTCAGCAGCAGCACAGCGGCGGCTCCGGACCGGCACAGGGAGGATTCAGTTGTGTCACACGTTGGTGCTGTGTTATATCATTCACTTTTCGGGAATACTTTATTTTTTTCCTCTCAGAAGGTAAGTTACAGATGTGGTTCGTGTCGACTCCTTTTTGTTATTCCTCCTTTAAATTGCGTTGCAGCGGTCTACATTTGTCCACCTACAGCAGCAGTCCGGGCAGGAAAGTGCATGCGCTAGCTAAAATGAACCAGGATGTAATGTGGATGCTTCTTTTCCACCCCCTCCTTGCCTTTAACGACAGTTAACGAAGTGACAAAAGTTTCTCCCGTACAATGAGAGTAGTTAGTGTTTTCAGTCAAGGTGTTTGTAGCTTTTTCGGGATTTGGTGTGTCTTTGTGGACAATCCCGGACGTGAACCGCGCTGTATTGTACGTTACAGAGCGGGGTGGGGTAGCTAACCATAGTGCGGCAGGAAAACTTATCTCCGCAACGATAGATCCACACAGACGGAGGTGCGGGAGGCAGCACAACCGCGCCCTTGTCCCTGGCAGCTCATTTATTGTGTCTTTAAACTTAATAAATACATACGCGTTAAAAAACACAATGAAGCACATTCTCTCTCATTTAACCTGAATTAGCCTCTTTTTAATTCAAACCCAGCGTCATAAATGTTCTCCCAGATGTCAGGTTTACATGTGACCCACTAACACACTGGAATGTACAAGGAATAATATATAAGATAATATAATATGGAAGCACTGCGTAGACGTAGTTGCTGAATCCATGTCACGTGGAGAATTGTTGCTATATAAAAATGTATAGATCCTGTGTGCATACATATAAACTGCCTCCGCCTTCTCTTTGATTTACTGTAGTCACTGAGGACAGACCCCGACTATATTCCTGCTCATAAATGGCGGAGGTCCCCAGCGTTCCATTGACAGCTGTTTTAATTAGGGCTGAAACAATTGCTCGGTGAATCGATTACTAAATTAATTATCAACTATTTTCAACAATAGTTTGGGTGCTTCTTAAAGAATCAAATCAAGTTTTCAGATTTTTCATCTTCTTAAATGTAAATATTGTCTGGTTTATTTCTCCATATAACAAATAAATCAGTTAAGTCAGTTTGTTTTGTAGATAAAAACAGGTAATTTGAGAAACATCGTCATTTACAGGTTTGGGAAACAAGGATCAACATTTTCTGACATTTTATGGACCAAATGAGCAATCGATCAATCGTGAAAATAAATGACGGATTAATCGATGATGATAATAATTGTTGGATGCAGCCCTAGTTTTAATCGATGTCCATTTACAGAGAAAATGCATAGACAGGTGTACAATCAGTTATAATATTTGTACACCAAAAAAGGAAGTTAAAGCCATGAGTTACTCAATTTCAGAATGTTACTGTCCTTGTTATATTTAGGAGACAGCACCACTTCTATGAACAAATATTAAGCATAATGGATGCAGCAAAATAGGGTGATTGGCTGGTCCATAGGCTCTTGGAGTGAGTTGATTTTCCCTGAGTGCAATGTTGTATACTTATGTACATACAGTGTATAGCTATATTCGTGTGTCATGTTTTTATATTGTTTTCTTTCACATATTTAACACTCTCATTTTCTTACCTGATTTTTGGCTGCTGCAACACTGCACATTTCCCTATGTAGGACAACTAAAGGAATCTTATTTACACTTATCACAATAATGTGAATATTAATTATTCAGGATAATTTGGGATAATTGTGACAGGATGGCATTCATATTGGCATATTGTGTAGTATGACTGGGATTATTGCACTGGAAAACAGACATGGAATGTTTCATTCATGACTAATCTGTTTTTCATTGAATTGTTTCAGCCCCACACAAGTAGTGAGACTTGGCTTTATCTTTAACAGTTAACTTGGTTGTGTCATGAAACTGGATCAAATTCACTTCTTAAATTCTATTGCCATTTTGGGGAAGCCATTCTGTTGGGACATTTATCCAAACTTAATGGATAAAGGGACTTCACTAAATGCTTGATGGTGCTCCGCTCCTCACTTCATCAGTAGTAAATAGTCTGAAGTCAAGTGCTAATGGCTGTGTGATGATCCAAATAGCCCTCAGTATGACCTCTTTGTCTGTATGCCATCGCTACTAAGCTCATTTGCTTGGTCATGACAGGAGGGCAGTTTGATTTTTAAGGATTGTGAGGCTGCATGATTTGAATGTTTGACCCTTGTTACTTGACTCCTGTGCATAATCACCTCTGAAGTTAAAAGAATTCCCCTCTTATTGCAGCAGGGCAAGTGAGCGCTGATAGTAAGGCCCTGTGGTTGACAGAATAACTGTCCCCCCCGTTTCTGTCTTTCCTGCCAGAGCACCCATGTCCAAACCAAACACAACAGATCAACAACTCGGCATGCAGATCGTGTCACAGGATAAATTATGCGCAGCGTGTCAGCTTCATACGTGGGCTCTCGGCTGGCTGTCCGTGACATGTGTCAGGGTGCCCCTGCATCTCCGCTGCACAACGCTAATGACGTGATGCCGGGTTAGCCTCCCATGCACCCCACCCCACCTCCTCCTCTGCCCTCAACCCCCCCTCCCCCCAACCCCTCTACCCCTTCCTTCACCCACTGCTCCACCAACCCCCCACCCATCATGCAACGATAAGACAGCGTCACCTGCAGAAGGGTGGAAGCAAGAAAAAGAAGATAAAAACTCATCAGGTTTTTAGGGGATAAAGATGGACACCAGCTTCTGGTCCAGTATTAGCTGTGGTGGCTGATGGTTGAGGGTGTTTATGCAGTATAGAGTCTAACCAGTGTGGAATTTTGTAAAATGGTGTTACGCAACTTTAACAGCTGTACATTTCAGAGCACAAAACGTACCAAGATACAGATTTCACTCAAAAACAATAGAGGCTGAGCATTAAAACATGCCTAATACCAATCACAGCGGTATCACATACAACACTTAATCAGTATAAACTTTTTACATACACAGTATGACATGTAAGCCCTTTTTAAACAATTTACTGCTCTCCTCCTCCCCTTCTCTACCTTCTCTCCCTGCTCAAGATGGTGCATTATTTATTTAGGCCCTCGTCTTTTTGTGTTTTTAGTCTTTGTATGCAAATCCTGTCTGATTTGTCTGAATTATGTGTGTCTGTCCAGGAGACTCTGTGATTCAGAGTGACTGAAGACTGCACACATGGTGATTGCATCCACTGGGCCTACTCTGAGCCTTGCATAAGTAATTGAGATGTCAGTATGTGTTCTCATATTCCCACAACAAAACCGTAGGAAAACATGCACTGTTGAAGGTCATTTGAATAATTCCTTAATGGAAGGGAGGCCTTGTTTTTCAGGATGCATGAAAAAGCAAATGTCAATGATCAAAATCAAGCAGCATCATATCTCATGGAGGCAGAACTGATTCCTGGAGCACTTCACCCTCTATCCCCCTCTCCTTTTTTCTGAAAAGATAGATAAGGGATAAGTGTCTTTGTGCATATCAAATACAACCCAAGCCACCATTTCTCACGGGTCTTTTTGAAACACAAATTGGATCTGAGATATTTTCTATGTTGACCTCTTTGATTTGAAAGAGGAAATGACAGGGACATGGTAGATCTCATCGTCAAAACAAAAATCCCTGAGAGGTCAATGACTAAATCATACATATCCACGTCAGATAATGAAAAATATTCCATTAATCATTCATACATGAATTATTATTGTTGCTATAGACATGTCCTCAGGTGATCAGGCAAATAGAGATAGATTAGCTGCTACACAGAGCAAATGTGCACAGAACAAAAACATGTACCAGCGCTCCTGAGATTTATAATTTGAATACATATTTTATGACAAGGTGCATGGATTATAATGTATATCTCAATAAAACTCAGACACTACAAAACAAAACAGGTCAGGTTTCAGTCAAAAAAAAGAAAACAAGGAGGAAAAAAATACAGTGTGAGAACAGAATGAATAGGTATTGTATCTTGTTTTGTAAAACGACATCCCTCATCCACCAAGATGGAGAAAACATTTCATCCCCTGTATGCTTTGTGTTTTGTCCGGGGCTTGTGATGGATGAAGGGCCTGGCGACACACACCTGCACTTCTCATCCACCACAACGTCGTAACTAAAGACTTGGCAGACTGAGGTGATCTCCTACATCTGTTAGCCTGCTGCTGTCAAACACTGTCATTCTCCAAAGACAACACTGTCACATCAACACTCCCACCACAAAATAAACCCACCTTGATGAAAGACAGCAGCATGTCCATCAAAAAAAAACACAAATATACTCCAAGTGACACTAGCTGGAGTCCTACACCCTGTTACAGTGGCATGTGCTTCACACTGCTGTGCCTGAAATAACACAGCAATGCCTCTAAAACCTGAGCAACCTTTGAGCTTCTTCAACGTAGCTGCTTCAATAAGAGTCAATAACTGCTGGATGTTGTACAAAATCTGTATCCAAAATTATAATGATTCTGGGAAAAGGCTGACAG
The DNA here is from genome assembly GCF_019176455.1 of Solea senegalensis. Taxonomy (NCBI): domain Eukaryota; kingdom Metazoa; phylum Chordata; class Actinopteri; order Pleuronectiformes; family Soleidae; genus Solea; species Solea senegalensis. The sequence goes on from NC_058032.1 coordinate 14,044,027, forward strand.
CAATGAGACAGGGGGGATAAATCATTGACAACCTTGTAATTTTGAAAATCTTCTGTAATTTTGTCTGTACGGTATGAATTACTGTACCAAACTAAGTACCAAGTACCAAACATGGCTTTGCTGTAATAGTGCACCATTATATACACTCTTTAAACTCTTTGCTGAGTTAGACTAAAATGCTTGAGTTACCTCAGTAAAATCTGAGGAGAAAAATAAAAAACATCTCAGGATATCTGCTAATTCATGCTAGGCCTCAAAAAAGCTCTGCTAAACATCTATAATAACCATTTTCACCAAAACAAAACACAGCTCTAACACCAAACAACTACACACAGAAACAACCACAAGGCCATGTTAGCTTCATGCTAACAACACTAGCTTTACAGAGAGATTCAAATGTTACTGAACCAGCAGCCAAAGAAAAACACAAAACAACTTGTGCTGTAAACAGTAATTTACACAGTTCAGGTCTTACCTTTGCTGTTTTGTCAACATTGGTTGTGATTTAGTCCTTGGAAGCAGTCTGTTTTTCTTTTTTCTTTGGAACACTACTACTGTGACATGACCTGGAAGTGTTTCAGTGGCAGCCATGTTGAGCTGGTGCGAAGCTTTAATGCTTCCTATCCTGTAAAATGTGCCAAGGTTTTGTTGGTCCTTCTTTCTTTCTTTCTTCCATTCAAAAAAATATGACATAATCCTGAGCTTCATAGCCATAAATATAGATGTATATGATGATCTTCATAATTCATAAAAATATAATTGAATATTGTTGCATACCTATTTAACAAATATATAAGGTAATATATAGTTAAATGTCTTCAAATGACGTAAATCTGTTTTTCAGGCCTCAGTTCAATTCTTTATTTTTAAATGAACTGTTATTTTGATAGCTAAATGCATTTCTGTACATGTATATTGTATTTAGGTGGAATTTATATGTATCAGACATTAAAGCTTACCAAAGATTTTACAAATCATTTTACATTAGAAGATTCTGTGATCTGAGAGTCAGTCATATCTATACTGATTTTTACACCTCTGCAGAAATCACAGAAGTGTTACCTTTTGCACATACCAAGATCATTCATATTGACATTGTACAGTGGTCTTGACTTGCATGTCATTTTGAACACGGGCATGTGAAAATGGCTCGGGTGTGAAGGGGTTAAAGGGGATATTCATACAAACAGAGCCCGTTGTGACACTATTTAGAACCCTTTTCTGTTTTCAAGTTTGGAAGCTGTCAAAGATCCTGCACATTTTACAGTATAAGCCGAGCACCATACGTAAATCAAGTCCACAAACTGACTTAAATCAACATAAAAATAGACTGAGGCAGGTATATTCTGCAAAACACGAACACTGAAAACTTCCTGAGTGCAATTTCCACAATGAAGCGTTTTATCAGAATCCAAACAGATTCCTGTGACTTCAGTGTCTGATCTAGTACAAAAGCTCTCAGTCATTGTCATCGCTTTGTTTGCAGAATCTCTGTCAGACATTGTTTGTTTGTTTTGAGGTATTTTGGAGGGGGTATTAAACCATACATCAGAATTGTGTGCAAACTTGGAGGTTTTATAGGAGGCAGATACACGCCTCGTTTCTTAGCGGGAGTTTTGTCTTTGTCTCATGGTTGACAAGGATCTTTGTGCCATTATCATTTGCAGACCAGGAACAACAACCATGAATATATGAATCAGAACAACACTTGTCAGGAAACCTCGGGTGTGGGTTTGTGTTTCCACGGTGCGAACAAACAGAAGATTTCAGGTAACAACACACTTTAAATCTCAAGCGGTAAGAAAAGATCAAACACCACCAGCTCTAGTATGACTCAACATAGCCCCTCCCTTGGTTAACTTCACCTGACTGTGACTTCTAATTACTTTGTCCAACAGGCGACCCAAATACATACAGCATACTTGATGTAATGTAAAGAATCAGTGTGAAGTAGAGCACATGTTCCCATGCAAACACTAATATGTCCCTCTTCTATTTAAGCAGAGGCAGACACTATTTGTGGAGGTTAATACTCCCTCCCTGTTTTCCCACCAGCCCAGGTAATTTTGTTATTCCATTTATGCCCTCTGTCTCCACCCACCCCTGTCTGCTGTACATAATGGTTCCAGCCCTGAGAGGAAGCTGGCATTTACTTATACAAAACCGTGAGGAAATCCCTACCAATCCTCGGGGCTCACGTTCAGCAGCGCCCAAAACACAAAGGCTATGCAAATCTACCCAGCCTGCGTTTATCTATCCTCAGTTTCCGTTTGCTCCACGGGAACCAGCATTGTGCCATGCATGGCGATTATCACATGTAATTTACATAGAATACGCACAGGAAACAGTGCACTGATCTTTAACAAAGCAGGGAAGAGTCTCCATTGGCTGAGCAGCTATCTGACGGCACAGCAAAATTACAGGTTTAGCCGTGGGGTATTAAACCTACAAGGTGTTTTTTATTTCTGCTGTGCAGGGAACACTATCTCCTCCAAATGTTGCTTGTTTATCTGCCATGTTTGTTTTATAACCCAACTCTGGCAGCCCATTTCTGAGGAAGCTGCATCTTCAGCTGGGTTAATCTGCCCTCTGCCTGTGTTTCCTTTGTCACTGATTCCATGTATCAACACAGTGAGGTGCAGCCAGATCGAGGAGGTGTGTAATTGCACGAAGACACTCGTGCTAATATCGCTGACAGAGTTTGTATGTGTGTGACTGACTCAGCCAATACAGGACATGTTGTGAGTGCGAGGAATGGAAGTCATAACACTGCAGCATGGCTCCTTCCATACAAAGGCTCATTCTGTAAGTACTCAATCAGAAACATGAGACATGAGGGCGAGATGAGAGATCAGATTCCGTGTTACCTGCAGGGCTGCGCGAGGTAACTTGGTGCTTACCTGTGGCTCAGGGTCATCTAGAGGTCAGTTTTGACGATTCTTATTCAGCTTTTGCATCATATGACCTTTAAGGCCGTGAGCAACATTGTTAAAATATAACCAGCCTGAAGCAAATGCAACACTTCAAGAAACATCAGAAAAAGTTTCAAACTAAGTGCAACAAAAGCAGCTAGACAGATGATTTGAAAACGGTTTGATTTGTCAAAAAGGTTCAGAAATATTCTGTCATGCTCTGCAAGCAACTAGGCAAACATCCATTTCGAGGAGATGGAAACAAAGTCAATGAAGCGGAAACGGCATATTTCTGACTGCATCATTTTTTTTGTGAAATCAGATACTGGCTTTGGATATCAAAGGAGTTCAAACAGTAAACAGTGACAATACTGATATGACACAGTCCTTTAGTGATGTTCTTTTAATCGCAAACAGTTATTTCCCCAGCTCGGTTTGCGGCAACTTTTCAAGAGATTTTCTGTACCATAGAACATCAGCCGCGTGCATGACCCATAATTTCAGCGACACTGTGGCAGATGGCCACTCAGCGCTTATTGTCTCACGCTGGAAACGGATGACGGTTATAATTGACCGAAGCAAGGCCGAGATGACAGGCTCGTCTCATGATGAATGTGAGGGAAGACGGCAGGTGGACAGAATAGTTTGATATCTGGTTTCTCCCCTTTTTATCACAGCATGAGTCCCCGGCACAACATCCTCCCAATGCTCAAGGGATGGAAAACATGGAAATCTGTTATTTCACCGCAGTGTCTTTCACTCCATCCTTGCCTGTGTGTATGTGAAGCATACAGGAAGAGAGAGGGACTGTGTATGTGTGTGTGTGTGTGTGTGTGTGTGTGTGTGATCACTCCATAAAACTGTTCCATTTCATCAGGTTTTAGTCGCTGCCATCCATTTTTTTCCAAGAGTCAAAAACAGGATTTCGGCTCCTATTGTCCAGGAGACACACTGTTTTGACAGCAGACATTTTTCATGCAAGCGGCTCAAAAGCTCAGGAACACAGTCTATCGTGCAACAGGAGAAGAGTAGACAAATCAGCCTGCGCTAGGAAAACAACAAGAGTGAGAGCATTCAGAAATGAAATAAGCAGCTCCAGTTTCCGGATGTGCCGCCGCATTAATGCGTTCACAATTGTGTGTCATCTACATTCCGCCAATTACTCTCACTCGTGGCACAATGCTCCCGCAGCCGTCTGTAATTCAATTGAAACACTTCCAACATTATCACCCTAAACATGAATATCTCCCCATTTACTCCGAAGATTCCCGAGCCAGTGCATCACCATGCTTAATGCAGACATGTCAACATGTCAAGAAAAAATAATTCAGTCCTCAGTGTTTGAGGAAATCCTCCCAGGTATATTCTGAAGACTTTGAAGAAGTAGTCAAAATGTGAATATGGAGCAGGTACGCTGTTGCACACTGCTTGAGGAAATTCATTTATCCGACTGTCTGTAATTGCTATTCATTGCATGAAAGTAGCTTGGAACCACATTATAAATCCCAGCCTCCCTGAACTGCAGATCTTTTGAAAAGAATCCACATTGGTCTTCATCAAACCAAACTGGGAAGGCAGGAGGTAACTAAGAGAGCTGGGACAAAACAGAGATCTAAATTTGATTTGGATGAAAAGTAAAGAGACTCTCTCAATAATGTCAAAGTGAATACGGTTAGCATCCCCATTTGCACAAAGCATGTAAAATGTATTTACACCAGACAAAATACTAAAAAAGCTAAAAGCTAGAAGCAGTGTTTCAAAGTCAGAATGCAGTGGGATTATTCCTATGATCATAAGAAGTTCTGTATCTGAGGTGTGTAATTACAGACCAAAGAGTCTTTTGACTGCCATGAAAAAGTAAAAAACATTAAATATACATTTTTCCATTGACTAATTTTCCAACCACAGGGAAGTGGTGCACATGTAATTTGCACAAAAGATCAGTTAGGCGTATGAGGGAGAAGGTAATTGATTTCCATTAGATGTTCAGCAGAATAAAACAAAGACGTGGAAACTTATTGTCCAGAATTATTAAAAAACAACAAGGAGGGAGGGTGGGAGGGAGGGGGTGAGCGAGCGAGGGCAGGGGAGACGCAAAGAAAACAGAAAAGGACAGAGAGAGAAGACAGCTGGTTGCTTCTTGACTTTTTCAGCCATTGTGGCTGCAGCTCCTGTCATTTTTCCATCAGGAGGGAACAAAGTCACCTTGGCCTGTGTGAGTACAGGTGACAGGCGGAGAGGGAGGCTGCGGCGCTCAGGCCAGCCCCTGCTGACGAGGGCCGGTGTTAGTGGAGGTGACAGGAGTGAGGTGCTGTTCACCGGGGGCCTGTGACACCTCACAGCACCTGCCCCCGGGAGGTGCAGCGTCAGCACATCTTTCCACAGGAAGCAGGAATGGAAACACAGAGGGTAAGAAGTTACGGGCTTCCTCCTCCTCTCACTGCACGGTTACTGTAGTCTATTACTTCACTAACCCACCTGTAAAAGACGGACAGAACCATAAAATATTGATACAACTCATATTGCATTTTGCTGTAAGGAGTGTAGGTGCCAAGGAGCTTTCATCGATAGCCATTGGAGACAAGGGGATAGAAGTTGTGGACTTGTACAGGTGTGTTTTGATCTCTTGTGAAAAAAAAGTGAAAGCCCTGTTATTACTCACTGTCTTTTTAGTGAGTGTGTGTATTATGTGTGCTGGCTCAGGTGACATGATACAGTGGCGATGAAATGATGCATAGCAATATATATACGATAAGAAAGGTGATTTTTAAACGCCAAAACTAGTCTAGTTTAAGAAAAGCATAAACATGTACAGTTTTCTTTGTGATGTGAGAGGAGTGGAAGGAGGGGGAGGGATTGTTGTCTTTCGGTCTATAGGAAGTAACAATATACTGAATCACCACCAGGGGGCGACTCCACTGGTTGCAAAAAGAACTCCGTTTGAATGGAATATCTATGGGAAAATTAGCCTATAGTTCTCACTTGATTTACAACACCAGTTAACATTTTCCCACTAGATTCAGGTAAATTACGTTGCCATGTCGAGGAAAACAGCAGATAAATCCCGACACTCACGAGTGCACACCAGTGTCATTGTTTGCTGGTGATGTCTAAGATTGTCCTGTTACAAACACCTCGACATGGCGCTGCATCGCAAATCTTAAGGCTTCAAGAGAGGGGCTCAGATTCTTATGGGGGACATCATAACTGGTCGTCACTACTGTCAACAATATCTCTGATATACTGACGCAGCGCTTCAAAGAATCCATACAGTAACACAATGTCAAACATCACAATATATTCTTACACCTCTAGTGCATGCATGTGCGCGAGTGTGTTGTATTATTTAAATAATATATCCAGAAATCAGAAAAATCTGATGTCTGTTTTTGCCCGTTTCCTGAATCCTCTCCTCTCCTCTCCTCTCCTCTCCCTCTCTCTCTCTCCCTCTCTCTCTCTCCCTCTCCCTCTCTCTGTTCTTCCTCCCAGGTTGGCATCCATCACCTTGCGGGAGGCCACCTCTGCTCTGACAGCTTTGTCAATGTAAATTACTGCAGTCTGTCTGGAGTGGTCTCAGCCCAGGGAGAGCAGTACCTGCAGGGCTGTCCACTGCCTGCTCAGAAGATCCCAGAATAACCAACCTATAGGTCTGCTCTGTTTGGACCCCGCCATCCCTCCTCAGTCTCCCTCTCTCTCTCTCTCTCTCACACACACACATAGACTCTTGCTTCATCCTTTCTCTGAAACAAGCAACCCTAACTTTTCTGTCTCTTACCTACACTGGCCTCTAACGAACCACGCTATTTTATTGATCTTAATCTTCCCTTTTAACTTTGCAAAACAACCGCAGTTACACGTGTTTTGAAGAGGAGCAGGAGAGTTGCTGCCCGGTTATCTGCCTGTCATACCAAAAACTGCAAGCTATACCATCCTGTGAGTAAACAAGGCTGTGTGGCGCTTTGATTTTGCAATGACTGATTTGGTTACACATTTCCCCCATGGAACTGTGTTCACATGGTGGTTTCTCCGGTTAGAAATGTGGCCTATTTCCTTCTTCAAATGAGCTCCCTCAGGATTTATTTACTAAATTGCAAAGGACGGGAGATAATTCATATCTCAGTAATTAGGGATGCAAGAAATACATCACAGAACCCAATATGCCTTGTTATTATAAAAGAAAACGCCATGGTTTGATATTATGTAGATTTTAAACCACTCCCTGAGGGTTTTTTAATTCATTAATTATTTCAATTTTCTTTATTTATTTAGTCTGTGAATAGAACACCAGTGTGAGTTGGTTTCCACCCACAATACTAAGCAAATTAAGAACAAAAAATAAGAGGAAAGACTTGAAACAATTGTTTTCTCATCCAAATTCTTTTGAAGAATTGCAACGCTTGTGGACTAATTTGTAGACTATTAACACAAATCAAAAGGAAGATGCTCATGTTGTGTTAACAGCCTCAGATGACCTGGTAAAGAAGATGATGTGCAATCTGCATGGAAGTGGGAAGCAACAGCAACCTGGAGTCAGACTCCTGTTCCATTCTGACTGGGAGAAGACAAACAAATGAGTCACTGTTAGTGGGAAATGTGTCCATTTGAGTTTTCACAATATTTATTGTGAGAACGGAGCGCACGTTATCGTTTTGAAACTGAGAACACAAACAATATGACACTCATTTAGGTGCCAAACTTCAGGCAAACATCGTATGGGTAAACAAAGCTATGGTGCACATTTTTGTCTTCATGCAAACATGGTATGGACCCATATTTGGATGTATGTGTGCAGCCAATAATATACCTTCTGGAGGGCTCTGCCACCAAATCTGGTTAGTTGGCACCGCCCTCTCCAAGGTCCAGAAACTCAAGTATTTAGGCTCCGAGTTTCGGATGCAGGCCAGGATCAGATCAGATGGCAGAAGTGGAAGGCATTAACAGGCGTGCTCTGCAACCAAAAGATATCCGCAAAGAATACACACACATCGCAGTGAGGCCAGCCATGCTCTATGCTCTATATCTGAGACATGCACCCTCACAAAAGCGGACGAGATCAAGTTAGAAACTGCAGAGATGAAAATGCTACCATGGTCTAACACAATTGGTTAGAAAGGTTAGAAACGACGATGTCAGGGAACGGATTGGTGTCAGAAGAATGGCAGAGAAGGAGAAAGAAAGAAGACTCAGATGGCACCAGTCATGCGGAGCAAAGGGGCCCAGATTATGGAGCTCATGATGATGATGTGCAGCCCATAATAAGTGACACCACAAGTCGACTGCACTGGGTCTGCTCAGTCGCACAGACGTGGAATGCCAGACGGACCCTGTCTTCGGGAGTTTAGCTTTAGGCAACTGGACTTGCTTTAGTTTCGATTGAAGATGTTTCACCTGTCATCCAAGAGGCTTCTTCACTTCTGACTGACTGATGGAAAAATCCATATATTCAGCCTCTGTAGGCTGGATACCTGTCGACAGTCATTATGTGAAACAACGCAGGTCGTTCACCCCCTGACTCAATTTAAAGTTGTTAGTTTCAGTGGTTAGCGCTCTCGCCTTTCTGCATGGAGTTTGTATGTTCTCCCCGTGTGTGCGTGGGTTCTCTCCGGGTTCTCCGGCTTCCTCCCACAGTCCAAAAACATGCAATGTGGGGATTAGGTGAATTGGACACTCTAAATTGACCGTAGGAGTGAGTGTGAGAGTGAATGGTTGTTTGTCTCTCGCTGTGTGTGGCCCTGCGATGGACTGGCCAACTGTCCAGGGTGTACCCCGCCTATCGCCCGATGTAGCTGAGATTGGCACAGCACCCCACTCTGGTGGAGGATAAAGCGGTAGATGATGACTGACTGACAATTGTGGCAATGTAACCACATCTATGTTCCATAGCACAACTCCTTATCAGCTGAAATGATAGGGCAATGTGATAATGGCCGACTTTTTGTTGAATTCCCGCCATGGCGATAAATAATACATTATTATAATATATATTATATATATATAATATTATAAAACAGAAACTGCGGGTCATACAAAATGTCACAAGGGCCGTGATTGGCCCACAGGCCGGACTCTGGACATGCCTGACCTAAGCCAAGGTGTGAGAGAGGGCTGTTAGGGTAACCTGAGAGAGAATTTCACCGTTGTTTTTATATTATAACATTTTTATATTCACGTAAATCTAAACTATGCAACTTTTCTAAACCATCAACACAAAAGTGCAATTGTGTTGTACATGTGACTTCAACATGTACGCAACACCCTGACACTCTTCACTACACCAATTAATTCAACCAACATCACTCCTTCATAACTCCTCACACTGACACTTATCACAAGAAGGAGGGAAACATGACGAGAAGCTGACAGCAGATAGTTATGAACGGCAGTTAAAAATGATATCACACACATGGTGTTTTCTTTTGTTTCCTTCAGTTTGACAGAAAATGACAATATATTGTTTTATGACTGTCTTGTGATATATTTATTACTGTATCTTGATGTCATTAATATCACTGACTTGCAAATTACCCCACAATTCCAACCCCTTCTCCCATACATGGTCTACAAGGCAGCCCACCGCAGAATATCACTGTGTCACAGCTGCAGCCCTTTGGTTTGACTCCACCATGGAAGAACTTCCACATTACAACCCTTTCAAATCTTTGTAAATAAGGCTTCAACGGAACAAACAAATATTGTAATTACAAAAAAAAAAAGACAAACACATGAATAAACAAAGATGCCCAGAAGTGCAGCATCAGTGTCACTTATGTATCCGAATGAAGAATCGTCTTTAGTTCACTTGGCACATAGGATTGCATATTTATTAAATCATGATTGTAAATTAGGTCACTCACATGCATATATTGAAACAACTCAAGTGTCCAGCAAGATTGAAATACAGCGCTTCATATTAGACCATAAATAAGTGATGATGTTGTGAGATGTTCCCACATCACAGCAGAGGAAGGGGCACACACAAGTGAGGCACTGGATTAAGCAGACTGGCTCTCCTTCAGGCTTGGGAGCACAGCCACCTGTCACTCCTCTTCAGTCCCAGCAAGAAATCATCCAATTTCATCCACACACAAGCAGAAGGTCAGTGAGATGGTGGGCCATACTTTGAGAGAGCCGAGAGAATCACTCTTACTTAGAGCTCCGTCTCCAGGGACCCTTGTTCCTCTCAATCACCTCCCAGGCTTTTGGACACACACGAGCCACTTGGCTGAAATTCTGGCCATTACGCGTGTTTGACACATCAGTAGTAGAGAACAACCCGCTCTGAACCCCCGGTCTCATTTTACCCTTTCTCTTAAAGGGGCGAGACACATGACATGCAACCTGAGTTTAAAGCGAGTACTGGAATCTCCTTTATGTTCCTTTAAGACGATGGAGTTAGTTACGTTTCCTTGCTGCTTAAATCTGGCACGTGTTGAGCAAATATCGAAACTCTGTGTCGTGCATATTTAATATTTCTGTGTGTGGTGAATCTCTGCTTCTGATCTTTGTTTTTTTTTGCAAACCCACTTGGCTCACGACTTGCGTGTTTCTAAATCCCTGACTGGAGCCTTGTAAGACACACAGGCAACAATGGATGTGTCACTTTCCACATAGGAGCGCTGTCTCTATTTATATACTTATTGCACGACAATGCACATGCTGGGTTTATCATTAATCCCAGAGCCAACGTCAATAAAACTATTTTTACATAATCGTTTTTTTAGTCACTAGGAGAAATGTCTAAAACCTGCTGGAAAGTTGTGTCTCTTGCAAGCTATTTTAAGTTCAAAGATGTTATTTTCGCAGCACTGGCATCTTTAAATCCTCCAGTCTGACAAAAAGGCTTGGTGACAACTCTTCCCTTATAATGCATGGCTTCATTTGCCTGTGTGGAATCCCCCATCTCTGTCGGTCCATTGTGTCGCAAATCAGAGCCCGTGTCCCACAGTGGACACAGTGGTTCCCTCTTAGAGTGACATCCAGCGTGAGGCAGGCTATTAAATAAATGAACGAAGTCCCGCCGGCAGCCTGAATTTTAAGGAGTCATCATTGTTGCAGATAAGCAGAACAAGGCGAATGTGAGGAAAACCCTGCTCTGAAACACATGTTGCTGTGTGCTTTGATCTACGCTGACAGAGGAGGAGAGCTGCACAAGACAGGTAAGGCTAACCGTGATCAAAGTCAACACCAACATACCTCTCCTTTTAATATTTCATCGAGCAGTGCCGCATTACTGAAACGAGCCATCAAAAAAACATGTGACTCCTCTTTTGATTGATATTTGTTGAATAGGTGTCATCTAAAGATCATACGTGGTTTTCGAATCTTTGAAACCACGTTTATGGAAAATCTTTTTTTTTTTTTTTATCTTCATCAGAAGTCTCAAAGCAAAAGTGAAGAGGGAGTAATGAGAAATCATGTTTGCGCTCACTCCGGAGTGATGCAATGAACTCCACGATCAGTGCTTTACAGCAGAGGGAAGACTTCACCGCAGTGTTTATTATTTATCGCTGCTGTTTTCACCTGCCAGACAAAGCAGCAGCGACGGATACGCAAAGTCAAATGCAGAGCCAAGAATCAGAGAGAATCCTACACAGTGACACCAGGCCACAAAAAAAGTAGTATTTTGCAATGCAGTGCCAGGGCTTCAGTGTTTATAATACCTTGATATCACAAAGGTCCAACTTAAATAAAAAAGACAGAATCATGTTTAGAAACAGGCATAGAATCGAAATCTACTCACACTAACCAGAACATGTTGTCATTTAGCCACCATGAGGTTGACATTTTGAAACTCTCAGACTTTTACTGTAGCATATGTTGTTTAAAAGAAAAAAGAAGACTATTTTTCTCACCTCTGTGGGTTTATCCAATTGTTGAGCCCCAGAGATTTTAAACGGATACTTAGGTTCAGTGTTGGAATTACACCATGACATTTGGGGGAGCCCTATTTTCAGAAATTGAATGCAGGTGTGAATGTGAGCGTGAATGGTTGTTTGTCTCCGCATGTTGGCCCTGCAGTGGTCTGGCGACCTGTCCAGGCCTATGTCAGCTGTGACCCTCATGTGGAGAATCAAGCAGTAGACAAGGAGTTTCAGTTTCCCTGACAGGCGGCGTCTCTGGTCATCACTTGGAGTGTTTATTAAATGAAAAAAAAAAAAACAGTAGAAACCTTCTGTTAATTCAAAGGTCTAGTGTCTAATGGTTAGTCTGCAGATTGCAGAGGACTCCTCCGCTCACCGCTCCCTTTTTTCAAACACATGGCCTTTGCATACTAGAAAAGATGTCGTTCCTCTTTATTGGTAAATTAAACTTCCACTTCCAACATATAAAATGGACACAGAAATCTAGAGAAATCAAAAGGTTTTTATTTCAAAGTGATTTTAAACTTATTTTTAATATATTTATTTCAATAATATTAAACAAAAGAGCTGCACACATGTGCATGGACAAACCAGGGAACATAAGCATTCATCTACAATAAATACAGGAAATATTTTGAAGTCCGCCAAATGAAGCCTTTATACTTCTGAAGGTAAAAAAAACTTTGACTTTCTCCGAGCATGAACATCACTTTTGTTTTACGACATTTCTATGCAAAGTATCCTCTGTGTGTCACTGTAGAAGAATGTTGTTTTGTTTTTTTTAACAAATGCAAAATAGTTGCATCACGATAAAAGTCGGTGATAAGCAAAAACAACCAGTAAAACATTTTTGCAGTCTGTGCAACACCACTGGCATTCAGTGTCAAAGGGTCCTCTAATTAACACCAAAACAAAAGGTCATACTTTTCTCTCGGAGTACAACAGTGGTGCCCATTTATTAACAGTCAATTTAAATTCAAATCGTAGTTTCTCCAAATTAACTTGCCTGTCCTTAACCATCCGAGATTTAACTCTATTGCATAGACAATCAGCGAGGCAGTGAAATCTAATTTTACATTATCCACAACCTGTATTCCATTCAAATGTAATGGAGTGTTTTAGACGGAGCCATAAGGATTTTTATAGGTTTTAAACGCCAATCTGATACTTGATTAACAATGCCGTTGTTGAATGAATCGCAAACACCTAAATGATTCCCCACATCTCTGGGGAACAGCAGCTCACCATAGACGTGGTAACAATGCCACAAAAGACAACGCGTGCGCCATTGTTGTCATGAAAACAACATGGAGAAGCCGCTCCTTTCATCGCTCACCTTCCTCCATGATTTACAGCGTCGCAATGACGCTGACCAAAGGTCAAGTGAGGAACATGGTAGAATCCACATCAGCACTTTGTCACATGTAAGCGCTATAATCTGCCCATTATCTTAATGACGTTGTCAGTGGCCCCTAATGACCGGTCTCAGACATCGCCTGCTGCACTGTATTAATTTGAGCAGGTCCCACACTGGGAAGGTTATTTTTTATTGTGTCTGTCAGAGTCTAATAAAGTACTGCACATCATCCATCCTTACTGAGACTGAGAGAGAGAGCGATGGGGGGGTGAGTACAAATCTAAAAAGACAGGATCATCTCCTTTTTCCCCTCTCTGTTTCTTCCTTCTCTCGGTCTCACTTCCCTGTATTTATTTGTCTTTATTCCTTATTTTTCTCCATGCATCAGTTTATCTGCCTTTTCACCCACCTCACACAAACACCCATACCATTTTCTTTCCTTTTTTCTCGCCTGCTCCACACGGAGGCCCTAATATTTTCCCGCGGGGTGCCCACTTCTCACAAAATGTGATGAATGGCCCTGGCTCCTGTATCGATTTCCAAACTGAAACAATTTAGGGACAAAACAAGTAGCAGTTTATCATATCGATTTCGCTCCGAATTCAGTTTCTCCCTTTGAGGTGACACCGTGCATCTGAATGAACACATGAGTAAAAGCGTAGATGAATGCTTAACACTCCGCTGCAGAGCAGTGACTGAAATCTGGGGCCAGTTTCACACACGCCTGCATGACTGAGCCTGCTCAATGTGCTTTTTAAGTGAGAAGTCGATGTGGCAGCGGGAATATGCACGGAGACAAGCTGCCAAATCAGGAGTGAAGGCTCCCTTGAACATGTATCGTTGACTGAGGCCTTTATTTTGTTTCCTACAAAATGGAGGTGTTAATGTGTGTTATTCACATACAACCAATGGTGGAAATCACACATCAACAACTCCCACTGGGTGTGATCAATGCACTGTGGTGGAAAATATAATGCAAAGCTAACTAAATATAGTTCTATGGGAGTGACCAGACCACGTGGCTACAATCACATTACGTACAGTAACGTTGCCTGTTTTCTTTTAAAAGAGTCAAGAGTGGAGATCTTCTCTTTAATACCAGACTGGATTTGATTACAATCTGCTGATGCAGCAGCCTGCGACACACCTGAAAAGCATGTATAACGCTGCCCTGAATGCATTAGTGCTGACAGTGGAGACACAGGCCAACGGACATGCCCTTGGCCGCAGTGATCTTAGCGCCGTTCCCAAACGGTGACCAGCTCAGACAGCACCGTCAAATGTGGAAATTGCCTCTGAATGAACAGGACCATTAGAAAACGCGCAACAAACAAACAAACAAAACAACAAAATGCAGTCAGTGACAGCCTGGAATTGCAAGAGCGTCACATGCTTAACCTTATGTCCTTTCCTCATGCTGGTTATTTCTCTCCAGCTGCTTAAATTAGCTCGACTCCTACAAAGCCTGAAATAGAAATTGTTTTTGCATGGAACATCTGCAGGATTGTGACAGCAGGGAGCACACGCCTTCAGTCGGACATTTAGCATAGGGAAACCTATTTTCCCCAGAAAATAATGGGAGTGGAAAAACAGTTAGCTTCTCTATGATGTGAAATCAATATGAAGGAAATGAGGGGAGGATATTGCCAAAAGAGGAACTCTGGTGTGCTAATCCAAAGAGAATATGCATTTTATCTACAGTGTTTAATAACGTACAGTGGGTTCATTTGGAAATACACCCACATCATCACATCTTTAGATGTATACTGTGTGAAAATAGCCAAAAGCTAGTAAATTATGTTAAGTTATGCCAAGTTTAACAGGTTCTTTTTATTTAATTTTTTTTTTAAACCACAGCACTGACCTTTTGTTTGTTTGACCTTTACAACTAATGAATCCCAAGCATCTGTGTTGGTAATCACTCTAAGTGAGTAAACATAAAAAAGCTAATGATTTTATTCAAAGAATCATAATAATAATAATACTGTGTTATAATTGTATATTTAAATATATTTATATAAAATTACATATTTGGCTCTATTTAGCAAATCCTTCAACACATTTACACAGGCGGCAAGGAGGGTTGAACGCAACATTTAATTATGTATGCTTTAATTACAATTGTCTACGTGTTATTATGGATCCAATTTTTGGATTCTATTTCATTTCTGTCTGTTTTTGTTATTTATATGTTTAGTTATTCATTTTGCATCACCATGCATCATGTTATGTCTTTATGAACTGTATAACAAACACTTTCACTTTGAAATGGTTTATTATCATGATGGATTATCAAGATATCATTTTAATTTCAAACCACGGAACAAACTGTTTTTCACTTGACCGGCCACTGGCCCCCCCAAAACATGTAGCAATGATGTGCCGCGATCCATTAGTGACAAATACACACAACACAATGAAAAAAACAAAAGATAACACACTCTCTTACTCCTACAGTTATAACAGAAACAGTGAAGCGGATGATAGGATTACAAAAGTGACCGAAATGAAAACGTCTGCTCCCTCAGATTTCTATGGATTTGAAGAGTTTTGGAAACATTTTGGCTAAAGTAAGCACACTACTCAACAAACTATATAACATTAGTGTCATTATGTTAATGCCAAATATACGTATTATGTTTAAAGGGAAAATGAATCAGACTGAGAGAGAGAAAAGAACATTTTCATTAATGCCATTTATTGCTGTTGCCATTGTGTGGGTGACCCGCCAACTCAAATGAGTGGTAGGGGAAACGCTGCATTCATTTGTACAATGTCTCAGCTTATTAAACTACTGCTCGTTACTCCAAATGAGACTGATCGAACTCAACAGTGTGGGCTGTGGGATGTATTGTTACTGCTACAACAGGTGTTCGTTGCTGTTAAAGACACCAATTTATGACTATTTGGTTTATTGTGCACCATCAGCATTAAATCAACCATACAGGCAGAGTGAAGCATCATTTCCTCAGAAGGTCTGCATACCATTAGAAATGTCACGCAGGCATTACACCACACTATGTCATAGTTAGAGCTGTGCCCTCTTGGTGGCAAGCTCATCTGGACATTATTAATTTGTAACTGCTCTCTAGTAGTTGTTTAGTATTTTGTGTTATAATTTACTATTCTGTTGACCTTTTTTTGGCATCTTCATTAATTGCAGGTTCTTCAAACCTCACTATATTTCCCAGAATGCATTTTGGCAACCCCAGTGGAAGCAGGTGTGCGCCTTACAGTATGTACTGCAGAGAGAGGAGCAGGGTGGATAACAGTAATTTGTCCACTCAAGAAAAGTGTGTGTGGATGGAGGGGGTAAAAAAAGGTAAAGGTGGAAGCAGCAGCTGTGATGTAGTGTCACCTGTGTGGTACTGATGGAGATAAAATTGGATGAACACAATTGCAGGTGTGATATACTGTATGTATGTATGTATGGGAGATAAAGCCTCAGGAGAGTAACATCAAAAACATAACATCTAGAAATATCAGAAACAAGAACAAAATCAAACCCTCAAAAAAAAAAAAAAATTGGAAAGAACATTGCTGCAGCTGCACTGAGCTCCAACACAGCAGTTTGAGAAGTTTGAAAAAAAAAAAAAAAGTTAGAGAAAAATAGAAGGTGGAAACGAGAAAATAAAGTATATGGTAACCAAGAGAAAAAAGGCAACCATCGCACAAAAGTGTGCAGTGATAGAGTTTGATAGCTGCATGTTCAGACCACGGTGACCTTCAGAAGAATGCCTTCAGCTGTGCCCACAGGCTGCTGACAGGCCACTGTTGGCCCAGACTGTTCCTCAAAGCTAAGCGGCACCTTATCGTCGCACCTTCCTCAAGTCAAACACCTAACTAGATATCACTGCTGCCATGTGATCACATGTAAAAGAAGCAAAATGCAACAGCCAGTGCTTTTATGGGTGCACTTTGAGTGATGAATGATGTGTTTTAAAGAGGAGCTTCATTTAAGTGCTTTTTTCAAGGGAAAAGATTATCTCCAATACTTTCACAGCTCACAGTAATGTTATTTATTGTTCCTTTATCCTTCATGAAAGCATGTTAGTGAGACTGCGAGACTGAATCACAGTTAGCTTTGCCTTAAGGTTAATCACATCACAGCAAGGCAGTAAGAGCAGTTACATTTATGTTAAAAGTCGGATTTTTTTGTGGACAATAATACAATAAGACAATAATTCAGTGACTAAAATCGAGCTAGTCTTAGTCGGACTAACATACCTGGATAATGTGATTCATAGTCCGATTACTCCAGCGTTTCCTCGCCGGTCTTTGACCTGGAAGAAGAAGGAGACGACTTATAAACTGCAGTACTGTTGCCAGAAAATAACAAATAACACGATGGTGTTGGCGAGCGCGAACCACAGCATTAGCCATCAGATTAACCTTCAAACAATAACAGGAGCGCTCACTCTTTGTCTCTTACTCTTCCCGTTTTACAAATCTACACATACTTGAAATGTTCTCTTTACAAATACACATGAGACAAAAAAACAACTGCATGCTGTGAAAATATCGGTGAACATCGGTGCACAAGCTTAAAATATTAATCACCCTCGCTGGACCCCATAGCAATCGATCGATGCTTGCTCAGCTTTTTAAATAATTAAATCAAAAAGAGACAAGTGTAAAGTCTACCTGTTTTAAATGACAGATGAGGACCACGTAATACACTTGAAATGGTTTGATAGCTGCATTGATTGACTGATGAGGGATTTTTTATAGATTCACATTTGCCAAACAGCTGAAGAATCAACATGCAAATCTGGTAAAAGAGGCCCCCAACGGGGACCGGTGGACTGATTCAATGTCGCCCTCCTGCTGCCTGCCTAAAACACACAACATACTGAGCACAACATGTTTGTTTTCCTCAGTGTTTTAAGTGCTTTGTAAATCAGTTTCATTCCCATTTCCCCTCTTCTCCTTTGTATTTGGTTCAGGCTTGATGTGAGCCGGCACTGTGAGAATGGGATATATGAATGTTTGCATGAATGGGTGAATGTGACCCTCTGAGTGGTCATTAAGACGAGAAAAGTGCGACATAAAATGCAGTACATTTAGCCTATTTTTTTTTTTTTAAAGCGCTGTATGTCTTCATGAGACTAAAGTAGAACACAATGTGGCTGCTACAGTCACTAGTTGTATATAATGATCCCAGGCTAATCTCTGGTGTCTAACTAGCTGCTTCACTGGTCAAATAATGTCGGTGCAGCGACCAGTTGGAATCGATCTGGAGTCTGAGTGTAACCCAGCCGTAAATAGTCCTGATCAGAGAAAAGACTTTTGTTTTCCTTGGTTTTTCTGCCAGGTCCACTTCTCTTTACTCACAGATCACAACACAGATGCCCTTCAACGGTCTGAAACTTACTTACTTACTTACCAAAGAGTCAATAATCACGCATGCACTCAAGCTCTGTTATTGCTGTGAATGCCGTGACATGTGCATGAACTCAGCCATCAGCTTTAGATGCGTTTCCGTAATCTAAAACGTATATACTGTAGCTGTTTACACATTAACAAACCTTCAACTGAACAGTATTCAGTTTAATGTGGCTTCTTAAATATATATATTATCTGGTTCCTCTGCTCCCCTCATTTTGAGATTGTCCATCATTTTTAGGCATTTTAACAGACAAAACAAGTAATCAATTACTCAAGAAAATAATTGACAAATGAATCAATAACAAAAGTAACTAAGTTAGGTGTATCACTAATTTCCAGCTAAATATTTTTTGGAAACAAAGCAGTTTGAACTCGGTCTACTGTTCAGTCAAATGCACATTATAGCACTTCTGTTTTTTTATGACTCTTACTTTAGTGCGTGAATTTAAATACCAATCCTGATGAACCTTTGAATGAAAATATGTTTATATTATTATAATTATTATTATTATACTTACAAAAGAAGTAAGTTGTTAAGTAATAGTTAGTTGAAAATATAGCATAATAGTACATCAGTACCTTACTGCGTATTTGGGTCAAAATATAGATTTTGACACTGAGAAGCTAAACAGGCTTTTTGGATGTTTGCACTCATTAGAGTGCTTTCTGCAGATAAATATTTATTCATTAACATTTTAGTTATAAGCTGTGCTTTCAACTATTGATTGTATGGCTGATGTGAGAGGCCCTGTTCAACAAGAGCAACCTAGTGCTATAAATGCAGGCACTTGGCAATAGTTATCACAGAGGAATCTCACATGTGGTGCATTTACCTGTTATCGGCTCCTCGGCTATATATTTCTTTTCCAGCATCCCCTGACAGCGTGGCATATATGAGAGAGTGATTTTTCATTCGACTCTAAATACATCTATCTGAGGACTCACAGAGTAATTCCTGCCTCTCGCCGGTTTGTCGTAATCAATTTAGCTGCATTGGGCTCTAAATTTATGGAGCGCTGTGTTTATCCCTCACTAAGACAAAGATGAATCCCCTGTGTTGCAGAACTCGACCCCTTTGAGGAGGCCACTGCTCAGTACTACACACAGGTTTGCGTTGCTATTCTTGTTAGGACTAGGACACTGCATCGACTTCCATTCATTTGGACAGCCTAAATAAAGTGTTATCCCTAACCTTAACCATAACCAGTTCATGCCTTACACAATGGAACTTCTTAAATTAACCTGGGCTTGAGAATTGAGGCTCTACCGCATTAGGACCACATTTGGTCCCACAAACACACACACACACACACACACACACACAGTCTCCCTCTCTCTCCCTCTCTCTCTCCCTGCAGGCAGCACATACATCCTGCTGGCCTCTGTGGCCATGGGTCTAAGATGCAGCACTGAGCTTTAAACTGAAACAATAGATTATTGTCACCTCAGCCATGTTTGCGCCAACAGTGAAGAAAGCCTTCTGAAAAAGGACAATAGGGTATGAATTGATTTATGAGGGTTCAGGGGACCATAATGTGCAGTAGTAACAAGGAATCAATGGGCTAGAAAAATGCTAACAGCAGCCCTTTATGTCCTAAGCCTTTGTCTCATCCAGAATTTAATTAATTTCACTCCTTTTTGGGAGCGACTGGAGATGGTGATGGAGAGGTGTGTCGATCTCTTCTCACGCTATTGCTTCACTGCAGTTTATAAACAGGCCGGCCCAGTGAAAAGTGAACGCGCTATAGGGAAATATAGTTCATCCTATAAGTACTGAATCTTTTCTTTGTACCTTTTGACAGAGAAGACAATGTCAAAAAAAGACTTTTTTCTTCTTTTCTTGTGGTTGTGAACATGACCTGGAGGACTATGAAGGAAAAACCCTCCTGCAGATGCTGCTGCTCGCTAATTTACAGTGTCTTGACATGAAATGGTGTTTCACATTCCCTGACATCTTTTATTTATAGTGAAGGACACTAATTGATGTGTCAGTGTGATGAGTCTTATTTCATTTTGAGCAAATGCTGGAGGGAGGGAAAAAAAAAAGCACTTTTACTAAAAAATTGGATTTGCGGTGGTTTCTCTGCGATGATGTACAGCTTTTGACAGGCAAATATTAAAACTAATAAGACATATGTTAGATTTTAAAACAATAATTTGTTTCCAGTTAATAATAACAGCATCAGACAGTGAAATCCATCTTTTCTTTTTTTGCCGTGACTGCATTATAGAATTAATTCAGCCACCGTTTCTTAAGCAATATGTATGAGCCATAAACTCTTTGGCAGCCGTTCATATTTTAACCCAAGGCGAATACAAAAAAGAAGTGTATGAAAATGTCATCATCACAGCACTGGTGCTGTTACTTTGAAAGAGAAACTTTTCACTGCACAGCATTAGAAGTGCAGTCTGCTCTGCTGTCACGCCACAGATCATGCGACGCGGCTTTGAAACAAATGGTGTCATTTCATTGTGCTACAGGAACCATCAGAGATCAATAATAAATCCCAATTAACCCTGTCATTTCTGTGGCTGGGTGTAACTTAATTGGGATGCAGGCCATGTGACAACTACTGTTACATTAGGAAAATAATTCTCGAGGCTTGTGCGTCACACTTAACTGTGGCCGATGTATTGGCTTTCTGTCTGGTAGTGTTAGAGTGAGGAAGATGTGCTATACATTAGATGATGTTCTGTATATTGAATTAGTCACTGAGCTGTCTGTGAATATCCACATTATATTCCCTGGGAAGCCATGAGATTTATTCACCAGTGATTGCCTGATTGTGTGACCGGTTAAAGGTGAAAATGGAAAGGAAGGTTTGGAGCAGGCTTTGCTGCTCTGAGTGCTCGTGGCAGAACGACTAATGACTGAGTTGAGCTCAGTGTCACTGTGAATTTATGGTGTGGTCATCATGTCTGGGAATCTAATAATGCTCAGCCCACTATCCACACACATAGCCCAGTCTTTACAGATGAACTGTTTTGGTCTGTGTGCCATTATTTAGCCTTATCCCTCCACACACACACACACACACACACACACCTGTCTGCGTGCGGTAATATCACTGCGCATGTGAGCAGCAGCTCAGATGTATTCGCGGAAAGTAAGTCATGCACGAGTAACGACACAACGGTGAGGAACTCACACACCTGTGACAGCGAGGCTCTGGGAGGAGAAGGAGGAGGTGGAGGAGGTGGAGGAGGAGGAGGATGCAGGTGACAGTAGCGACTTCCAGCCCAGAGGCAACAATTAACATTTAACTGAGCTAAAGCTGTAACTCTGAGGGAGATTAACAAGCTTGTAGCAGGAGGATTGAGCAAATACAAACATCATAGGGGGTTTTCATTTTTACCTCAAAAAGTAATCTAACAATTTACTTTTTTTCTCAGAGCGTAATATTCTAACATAATATAACATAATTCTTTTTTAACTGCACTCACTTTGTTACATAAATAGTTAAAGGTAGGGTGTGAATTCATTTTCTGGAGCATTGTTTACCGTGTTGGTTAAAATCCTCTTCACAACCCGATTGTACCCAATTAATGAACGCACTGTCACAAAAAATGAAAACTGCCAGTCATCTGTGGAACGGACAGGCCTGTGAAAACACCATCCAATCATAATGAATGGCCTGAACAAAGTAATTGGATCGTGATGCATCAATCAAACTGCCATCTGCGCCCCCGCCCCTCCCTCCCCCCACGCACGCGCGCGCGTACACCTCTTTGTGCGCTAATCGACAGCGACAGAGCTTATGCTAGCTTGCTAAATCCAACGAGACAGTTGCAGCAACGTTACAGCAGAAAAGGTGCCAACATTTAGGTGTTGGGCACAAATGAAAGACGTTTTTTTGGGGGAAAGCTGCTGCCAAGAAACAGGCTGATGCAGAGCGATCCAAGGTCAGAGTGAACATCGGTGCTGCGACAACTGAACGCCCAGAAAGGGCTGCAGAGTCTTGCCATGGTGACACCTTTTCACCTACTGAAACCTACCTTTGTCTTTGTCTTTGTGAACTAAGTATTTGTTGTTTTCGACGAAAAGTACAGAACTTTACAGATGCTCATGTTCCTGTGCCCTGGAGGCGTAGCTTCAGAGGGAAGTCTGGGGAAAGGGGCTTGGACTTTTGAATTCAAAATGTGGCCTGCTCAAACAGTTTTTCCAGGATCTCCAGCCCTACCTTTAAGTTTAAAAGTGATGTTCCCCAACACTGCTTATGAATTATTCGCATGTAAAATTGCCAGCTGAAAGCATTTCAAGTGTAAAACTTCAAGATCAAAAGTCCATGTCCTCTGACATGACAAAGAAAATGTGTGAGAGTATGTACAGTATATATATATATATATATATACACACATGATTGGTTTAGGTGCCAATTATCTTTATACACAGGTGGTGTGAACATCTTGTCTGTAGGGCAAACATGAAGTCCTTGTTACATTGACTTATCAGTGCTTAAAATAGAACCCGTTTATTCAAAAAACATATGTGTTCATGGTGGTTAGAAGAGTCAGAAAATCAGTGATCTATAACATACTGTTTACTCTAACAAAGTAAGTCCAGTTTCCACGGAAATGTGCCTGAGTTATATATGCATATGACAGCAGATGGCACATCAATCAGTACATAAATAAATACATATGCATGCAATGCTGGAACAGGATTTACTGTAAATTAACAAGAAATGATGAACTGGATGCTTTTTCCTACAAGATTAGAAGCAGAGATTTGTTCTGTCCCAGTACCAACTTTCTCGTGGAGACAAGTGGAAGCACTCAACTGTCAAATAAATGAATGGGCACAGTGTGAGCGCACTGTACTGTATATATACAAATACATAGATGTATTAATTTCACTTCTCACCCTGTCTTATTAATGCGATCACTGTCTTCCAGCACTTAGTCAGCACAGGTGACAGACATGGATGAGCCCCCATGTATATTTTGCCAAAAAAAAAAAAGGTATAGGAAATAAACATAAATGAGTCTTTTGCTTGTTTTTGTCCAGAAGCCTCTCAATAGAAATCAGCCATGATTTGTAGAAAGTGATTATCTCAGGAGAGCAATAAACCAGGATGAAATGCAAAATCTATTGACTTGCTGTTTGCTGCCTGGAAGCCCGTGTGTCAGTGTGTGTCCAGGTGGTTATGTGGACATGGACTGGCTGGCTGGTTGTGTGTACTGATGCACACCACCTGGCCTCAGTGTTGCTAAGAGCATTACCCTCAAGTTTCTGGATCTATGTGGAAGAATATTTGTGGTACGGTGAATCCGCTGCATCATTACTGTACTGGGAAACCATTATTGCGCTGCCCAATATAATGTATGCCTTAGTTTAATGAGGCAAACAACTGGACAGGACCCATAACGCAACAGAATTGACTTATTCAATTAGCTTACAGATTTCTATGGCTTTCAGGATGTAATTCTGTTTCAGTTCACTGTTGCACGCTCTCACACTTATTTTAACATATAGTTCTGGACGATATGAGGGAAAAGGAGAGTGAAACCACCAAGCGCGCTGTTGGAGCTTTGTTGTTTTTGATGTTGAGGAACATTTTATCCTCATAGATATTGTTACTGATTTTTTTTTTTGCCCTGACATTATTATCAGTAAAGACGCAGATATTATAGTACAACCTGACACAAAAAGAGGGGCTGGATGAAAATTCCCTGCTGACAAGAGAAAACTCTGGGGAGTGCTGGATGGATTTAAAAAGCGATGCCGACTTTTATCCACCTAAACAGATAGATGAACAAAGAGCCGAGATTCAAACCACCCAGTGTTTGTTGTGGCGAGCAGGAAGAGCAGTGGTGCATATGCCATGATCTCCCCCTCAGCTCCCCTGCGGCTGCCCTTCATGGGGTAAATCCTGCTACCTATACCTGAAATCAAAATATGTGTAAGTAAACAACATAACCAAGACTTGGTGTCGAGAAAAGACTAAGATCAGCCCTAATTTCATCCTCTCTCTTACACAAACACGGCTCTGTGTGCTCTTTGCCATCCAGTCGGCTTAACCAGCCAGGCATGTGGAGAGGGAAATGGTGCAGTGAGACTGGAGATATTTCTCCTCTATTTTAGGCAACTTCCTAACGAGCATCCTCAGATGGGGCTGTAGGGGAACAGGGCAACTGCTGAGCCTGGCACCACTCAAAGCCCAAAACAGAGCAGCCAGCAGGGCTAACAACCATCAGCAGCCCAAACAGCTGCTGCTGAGTGACCCAGTCCAGGTACAAACACTCCTGGGAGGACAGCGATCAATAAAACCCACAGCCCTGAAAGATATGTGGGAAGATATGAGTTAATGCAAAACAGGCACATTTAAAGATAACTTGTCTTATCAATGTGGTTGGAGGAGCATGTGGAATAGCATGTGGAATATCTGTCCACGTAGCACGGAAGAGGGGTGGTGCTAAATTCACTGTAAGAGGCTTGTGGTTGGTCTGCACTGTGGAAGGTCAGAGTAATTGGCCAAATGAGAGTTTGTTCAAAACCCCGTGTGTGTCTGCACGTATGTCTGTATCAGAGGAGGAGGGAAAAAAGGCAGAGGAAAAGTACTGAAGTAGTGGCAAACATCTGTTCGGTCACATGGGTAAGCTGACAGCAAGAATGATGTCTCCCTCCCTGCTGCTAAAACGTGGGAGAATTTAAATGTTTCAGCATGAATGGGCCATTTAATGTCTGCCCCGGAAATATCGTCTTTGTTCATGTGGTGTTTTTCCTCAAAACAAATACCTCTTACATTCAATAATAATTAATAATACAGTATGTACTATGTCTCCCTAAAACAAGGCTCTATGGACTGCATTTAATCAGAGCACTGCAATCTGGTATAGTAAGATGAAATGATATTTTACTGATTTTAAAAGGGTCAAATCATTCATCCATTCATCCATCCATCCATCTGTCACCTTATTGGTCACAGGAGAGCTGGAGCCAAACTAGGCAAAAGGCAGGTTAGGACCTTGTCATAATTTCCATATTCCATGTCTTATTCCATCCCAACACCTGTGGTTCCACTCATGCTAAAATACATACCATTCCATTCCAAAGGAGAAAAGAAAGAGAAACGTCAAAATTACGATTCCAAGTGCTGTAAACCGCCAAGAACAACAATGACATTCCTTTCCAGTAGGTGGCAGAGCAATAAGGTTAAGGTACATTGGTAACATAGATTGTAAATAAAAATGCTACAGTCTTTCAGTTTCCTAATTCAAGCCAATTAAGAAGTAAGAATACTGTGATATTCTTACTTCTTGCAAAAAGAACGCGATATATGAGTGGACACCAGTGTGATTGGCAGATGGTATTGCCCAATGCCCAAGGAAATTGCTAATCTTGAGGCTTCAAAGTCGGAGTTCAGGTTCTAATGGGTGACGTCATGACCGGTTGCCACTTGGCGGTAACTCCTCTTAGCCTCCCGTCAAAAAAGCATCCAAGCAGATGATTGTCATATCGAAAGCAAACCAAGAGTGGACGCCAACAACTGGACTGGAAATACTGAACAGTGTAGAACTTGCCATTTGCACAAGAGATGCACCCAGACAACAACGTCACAAGCTTTTCACATATGAATAGAAGTCTCCAATCAATTAACTGCAAATCTCTGATAAAGGGAAGAAGTTGAGGTACACAGAGGGGGGGAAAGACATCTCTTCTCCTTCTTCTCCTTCTCCTTCATCTCCTTCTTCTTCTTCTTCTTCTACAGAATATTTTCCACCAAGAAATTCCTAGTAAACACGTTGGCAGCACGCTGAATGAAAACTGTTTCCAGTTTCAGACGCTGTTTTAGGAGCCAATCCTATTGCCAAATAAATAATAAATTATGTAAATTGTGTGGTTCAAAATTGCCCAATATTGACATAATTCCTCATGATAGTAGCATTATTAAATCCCATTTACCCAAACCTAAAATATCTATGAGGCACATGCTGCTGTCTGTTATTTTTTAATGAGCTCTCACCCCCAACTCCCTTCTCCTCCCTCCCTCCTCTCTTTTCCCAAGCCTTATATTTTGTCACATAGATACTCGGAAATTTCAGCAGCCTGCTGGAACAAAGCCAGAAGAGTCAGACATCCCCTGTGATACGAGTGTAATAAGAGGACATATGCTTCTGTTTGGGAAAAATTGGTAAGTTTTGCGAGTGTGTGGGGAGACACTGTAGTTGTGTGTGTGTGCGTGTGCGTGCGAGATGCAACACTCTCGTGGGCAAGTCTGGCAGACCACAGACCTTGTGCTGTCAGCCTCTATTGAGGAGTCTCAACTGAGGTGGCATTCACGTCCCTGGTAATTATCAGGACTATGATGTGGGAACATTAATGATGTATGAGGGCCCAGTGTGGGGTGTGAGCCGCGGCTTCACACAGCCTCATTACAAAGAGAGAGCACCAGTGAGCGAGCGCGCACTGCCACACCCTGTACGGACTCAACTGAGCATTCTCCCACATTTCACGCTCTCTTCGCCGAACACTGACTTATATGATTGTTGTCACGCAATAAATTTGTTTCCGAACACCAACATTCTGCATCTCCCTCACAGGAGACTCACAGTATCCTCTGTGTAAAAAAAATTATATATATATATTTTTGCATTAATAATGTTGTCATATTACAGAAATTGGAGTCAGAATGTCAAATCGAGAACTTTGATCCGAGCTGAACTCGATGTTGCCCTCTTGTAACTGGAATGGACAAGATGTCTGATTATCTCTAATTAAAAATGATTAAGCACCTACTTGCTGCAGTCAATGACCATTGATTGAGAGGGAATGCTGATGTGGTTGGTGTGCCCCCTGTTTTGGACTAATTCCAACAGGCTTTCAAATTTCTCATTTCAAACCAGAGAAGGTGCTCATTGACAAGATTTAAATCATTAAAGCCATCCACTTCTCTCCTGTATGGGGATTATGGATCGCTGGGCTCCCCGTGCCGTCTGCTCCATGCTGTGCAGGGGGAAAAAAGGGAATGGAACGGCAAATAAAGGATTTAAAAAGAGAATAAAGAGGACTGGGAGAAAGTTGATCACAATTCATGGTTGTCAAACATTTAATCATAAAGCATCTCCATGGCTCACTGTGTGGATGAGAGATTTAAAAAGGATAAAAGGCCATAACAAGTTTTGCAGATTGATAAACAAAGAATTGTTCTGGTTTTCTTGACTTGTCTTGCTGTCACAGACTGGAGGGCACATGCATGACTTCATGTAAAATTAGGTGCGGTAGCCATGGAAACTGAGGTAGCAGAAGAATGCCATGTACAGCATCTAGTGCTGTGGTACTTTTGACAAACGGCGAGGCTGTGGGACTTGTGGCTCACACAGAGAGCTTGTTATCCAAGTTAAGAACAACACAAAACACCTCACCAGACCCAGCTTCTTACAAAACCCTAGAGGCATTTATCTATGCATGTCTGTACATACATATCTATCTATCTATCTATCTATCTATCTATCTAACCAATCACAAAATATGTGATCAAGTGAGATGAGACATTTCCATTCCTTTCAATGAAAAAAATCAAGAAATCAGACATGCACAGTTAGCAGTGTAAAGATGACACTGATGGTAATGGAATGACTTTTCTTCAGGTCATTTTTTTGACTTGGTTTAATAGTCAATCACCAGAGTTTGTGCCAGTGCACCCAGAGTACATGGAGATGTTTCATAGAATGGAAGTAAGAAATTGGAAATACGAGCACTTCTTGGAAATTGTTAGAGGATCACAAAGGCTGATAGGATTCATCCACCGAGAAACAAAAATATCGAAAATTCAACGGCCATCCATTCAAGAGTAGATAGATTGAGAATTTCAGTAAAATGGCTGAACGGTCATTACACATCCCCAGAGTCATGCTGCTGTCTTTACTAAAGCCCAGTTTGCGATTTCCGTTCACGCACAAGTTTTGAGAGCCGTGGCTATTTGCCATTAAGTGACTTGTGATTGACAGTCACTAGGCGAGACATATTCAAAGACATGGCCCGAGGAGACCCACTGATGCCTTCCCCCCCCCAACGCATCACATATCCGGCTCTCCAGCATGTTAGAAATTTAATCTGCAACAACTCAAGCCACACCAGCCAATCAGAGACCAGGACATGAATACAACAGCGGCTAATCAGAGAGAAGAAGACGGACAAGGAAGAAAAGGAAATGCAACATCAAAAAAATTAGTTGGAGGCAGCTTCTGAAGATTGTGTAGTGTGTGCCCCATCAG
The DNA here is from genome assembly GCF_019176455.1 of Solea senegalensis. NCBI lineage: Eukaryota > Metazoa > Chordata > Actinopteri > Pleuronectiformes > Soleidae > Solea > Solea senegalensis. The sequence continues at coordinate 14,072,763 of NC_058032.1, forward strand.
TCCCATTGTCCAATAGAAAATGCTTTATTGTCTTAGTAGGCACATGATACAACTGTGCATCACTCATAAATAAACAATCACACACTTATTGATTATTTACTTATTTGATTATTTTACGTTTTTGCATAGTATGTATGGCTGCTGACTGCTTGTGTGTAACCTTACCTGTCTTATGTTACTTATATATATATTTATATATATATATATATATATATATATATATATATATATATATATATATATATATATATATATATATATATATATATATATATATATATATATATATATATATATATATATATATATACATATATATACATATACATACATATACATATACATACACATACATACATATACATATATATAAATAAAATGTATAATAAATATATAAAAAATACTTCTTTAACAAAAGTGCAACTGCAGCATTAACTTAAATTATAGCTTGTGACTTTTCCATATAAAAAAGAAAATACTGCTGCAAACAACAAGGTTCTCAAATGAATAAAAATAATGGTCAAATAAAAGTGCAGCATAAACAGTTGCAGCTTCATTCAACTTTCAGGGTTTTTTTTTTTTAGGAAGATCAACTTGTCAACATTGTGTGCAGAAAGCACACCTCTTTGGGCACTTACAATGTCTCCAGCCGTATAAAATACCCTTTCGCTAGGGACAGAGGTAGCAGCCGGAGGCTAAATGGTCTGGGCCGACTTCGAGTTTTAAGTTCCGCAACGCAAAACAAGCCCGTACATTCGCCATATTAACACTACAGGGGTTACAGACCGCGACCTACCTCTGTAACCACCCAGAAGTGCCTGTACCGTGACAGTTCGGGACAAATACGTGTATCGTTACACCCCTAATGTGTATATATATGATTTATATACTGTGTGAAGGTTATTTCAAGTGAGCAGTTGTCAGTAAGGAAAAATCCAAATAAAAAGAAACCGACTTGATTTGTCTTTGACTTACTTCGATTTGTCTTTACCCTTAGTGCTCACTCGCCATGGATCCAGCCTTGGTGAATTGCCCTTTTGTCTATCCTGGACAGGATGTTTTGGTTTATTTTTTAGTGGTGTGCATAGACTGATCTTTGAGAGACTTTTGTGGAATGGCAAGTTATTTACGTGTTTTTGAATGGTTTTTAGACACTGTTATAATATACTGTATGTGTTCAAGTTTAGAGTGTCAGAATAAATGTTTTTACTGTTCGAGCTCTGTTTTTGTGTATGTGATAATAATAATAATTTAATCCCCATAATAAAAAAAAGGATATAATATTGCATATTCTTGTAGCCTCTGTATATACGGTTTAACATAGTAATGGGGAAAAAAGCAGCCTAAATGCTTTATGTTCTCAGGGTTAATTTACTGCTTTTGATCATATAGACTGATCTGATGTCCACAACGTGGAGCTTATCTGTTTAAAAAAGCAAAACACTGAAGAAGCCAGTTCCACTGTCTGATAAACATGTATTATACACATGGTACCAGTTCTGTGGAATATTATATTTAATCTGAACAATATCCACCAACAAATATACTCCAGCAACGCCCGACCAGTTTCACTCCACAACCGAGTATAATTGCTTTCTAATTGTTCTTCTCTGGCCAAATTAGTCAGACCAAGGTGGAAGCGACTTGGTTAAAGCTTAATTTATTCTAAACACAACAGAACACTCACCAGTTCCTCCTGACACCACCATCAAACCAGCCGACCATTTTACATTTCATAAGAGGAAATCGCTGAACCTGCCTTCGTAAACAAGGTTATGACATTTTATTCTGGGCTGACCGGCGTGACCACATTTACAGTACATAGCACTTTTCAGCTCTTGAAGAAATCTCAAAACACTTTACGCTGTAGTTCAGCCATTCACAAGCACACATTCATCGAGTGATTTCTTTTCTTTTCTCCCCTTCACACGTTGCAGACAGAGCCGGGAGCAACTTGTGGTCAAATGTCTGAACCAAAGACAGCTCTGCACACAGACTCAAGGGATCCAACGACCAACCAATGTTTTGTCAACGTTTCTGTCATTTGTCTATAATTTGTCAAAATTGCGCTCACAGTCCTCTGATCTGTTCATCTGCATCCCCTCAGATGTTTGTAAGATTTTAATGACATACTACTTTCGTCAATACTGCTTATTGATCTCAACAGTATACTCTCACTGGCTCTTTTCTACCTTTTTGGGAGAAAAGAAATCAGTAAACAAAGACATTCTCTTATTTCTCATTCTGAACATTTTCGAGGGGTAAACAACACTATTTCTAAGCAGTTATTTTGAAGTGTAATGTGATAATAAAATAAAATATTTATTTGCAGAACCTTTGAGCAGAAGTAAAGGACGGTTTTGCGATGATTCAATGTAGCTGCTACAATTTAACCAAAGTGTTGCAAATGTGTGTTCATATATTCACTTTGGCCATTTATTTTATTTGTAGGAATCCAATGTATGTATATAATTGAAGGAGGACTACGCTGAGACTCAACTAATAAATCAGTTATTCATATATTGATCTATTTTCTGAATAACCGATTTTAAAGAATTCATTCAACAGACAGCTAAGACTCATCGTGGCTTTCTGCTTGCACCACACCGGAGGTGAAGGGAGACATGCGACGAGTTAGGCCATCGAACCCTGTGCATCATCTTTAGCTACTGTCAAATGTACTTCTGTAAAAAGTGAAGAGTGCTGCAGTGCCTTTCAGAGCTTATAAGGAAAAAAACAACTTTTTTATCATGACGATATTAATCTCGTCATTGTCGAATAATAAAAATACGCATGTCAACTTGATATTCCAAATTTATTGTGGGACCTTTTCGATCTCAGGCTCAAGCAACTTAATCAATGGTCTTATTGTATGCTGTGATACAACATAACCTTTCTGTAGCCATTCATTTCACCTTTCCAGCTATTTCTTTTAGCAAGAATGCTCCCACTTCCTCCAAGGTTGAACAATTTTTCCTCCTGCACTAAAAGAGACCAATTCTGCAGTACAAATTCACCCATTAGTTTACACAGGGCATTTTGTTGAGTCGTAAGAGCGACCGCTCGAATTCAGTGGCGGCTTCTGTGGAGTGGTCGCTCTCTCAGATGGACATGGAAATGTTGGGGCTTAAAGCAAACATGTTGACTTAACACTCCATCGTAGTATTATTTATCGAAATACCTACAGTATGTGTGAATAAATTGAAACTGTGTGTACGCACATGGTTACTCACTGAGTGAGTGCTCAGCTGTGTGTGTTATGAAGGATGAGAAGCCACCATGCAGGGTTAATGTTAGCCAAGACAAAGAAGGCATTAATGTGTAATGTTCTAAACACCCAGGCTCCTGCTGATCAAGTCGAGCGTCCGTATGTTCATCACTCGCTTGTAAAAGTAAATGTGTTGGTTCAAAGCAGCTACAGCTTCTGTCCTGGGGGAAATATCGGCCCTTTGCTTTCTGACCACGGTCTATAAGCCAAGCAGGAGAGCCAACACAAGCAAAAGTCTTGTTATCAGCGTCGATTCTAGTGAAATATACCCTGACTTTTTGAATGTCTAACTTTCTCCACTGTGACTTGTGTGAAAATGCTGCTGTCTGGAATTATCATTATAGATAACTGTGGCGTCGTTTTGACTAATTTCATTATGACTAGTATGAATTGTAGATATCTTACGAGTCAAAACTACAGTTTCAGATATCTGCAATTCAGGTTTTACTAGTCGCAAGTAGATTAAGTAGTTCAGTTGTGGATATCTTCAAAATCATTATGACTGTCAGAAACTTAAACCTTTAACGCCGTTTGGTTGCATTACCGTAATCACGTGAAAAAAAATCCAGCGGTTTCTGAAAGCTGAGAAGTTGCTTGTTTCATTCGCTTGTGGCAGGAAGCCGGCGAATCAACGTCTTTGTCACACGAGAGGAAAGAGTTCGAAGAACACCTGTACATAGTTTCCATTTTTTGGAGACAAAAACTCAAAGAAATTTAATTTTAAATATGTGTTTTACTGTTCAAATTTAACACGCACAATCTGGTGTTCGTGTACAACTACAGCTTTAAATTATTAATACACCATTTTGACATGCAGTAAATTGTAAATAACTGCCAGATATTGAAAATTATTCTTGAAAATAAGAATAATTTTCAATATCAGTGTACATTGTAGATATATATATATATGTATATATATAAATAATGAGAAATCCCATACACATGAATAGCTATTGGTAGTGATGAATGTTAAAACTGCGTGCCAAAAGAACAAGCAAGCCCCGCCCCCTGCATTGACAGACACATGGCTTAATACAGTACGTTCAATACCGTTAAAGGGTAATTCCGTAATTTTGCAACCCCAGCCCTTTGCTTTTAAACGCAGGTGTGTAAGTGATTATTAATTCCAAAAGTTTCATAATTGGTCCAGTAGAACTCCTTGGGTAGCAACCGCGATAGGTGGCAATGGGGCAACACTGCCATACTGAGTTATCTCCATAAAAAGTGCTTGTTTTCCCCAATAAAAGGCTCGGATTGTTATTGTAAGAGTCTGGCAACATTACCATGGATGTAGGTTTGGTAACAAGATGGTGAGGACACTGTGCCACTAATGTTGTCACCACAGCACTTCTCTCCTCTGTGACTCGCAGCTATGTTTCTGCTCGGCGGTGATGCGTTCACCGATGCTCGTAAAATGTGCTCGCTCTCCTCTCACAGCATTCCCGCACACGTGCACATTGTCCTGTCTCTAATAATGGTATAGGAACAATCTGGCTTTCTCCAGGTATTGGTCCCTACCCTCCTCTCACTCTCTGCAGGTAAAAAGGAGCATCAGAATAGCAAATGTAAATCACCAAAACGTAACCTTGGAGATAAAGGAGTACTGAACTTAATGAGTTTCAGGCAACATCTTCTCGAGATTGTATCTGTTTGGACGGTATGTTCCGCCAAAAGCCCTTAATGTGCCCAGTACTAATATCAATTAGCATGCAACATCAATTAGCTGCCAATCTCACAGCACATTAGTGCTGGGATAATGATTTGACCCCTAATATCACCCATCCACTTTACTTTGTCTAGGCCACCCTCTATAAAAAAAAAAAACACTACATGCTAGAAATACTTTAATTATGAAATAAACGTCTCCTGAGGTGAAACTTTTGAAATTCAACGTCATTGTTCTTTAATCCCCAGTTTACTGCAGGAGCTTTCCTTGGCCCCTATAGCAACTGAAGGGTCTATAAATGTTCTATGCTCTGCGTCTCGTGAGTTACAATGCTCAGGGCACGCAATAACTCACACCATTAAACATAACGAGGGCTTAGGCATCAGCAACAACAAAAAAAGTCTAATCCTATGATGATGTGGTGTAATATCCCTTTCCTTTGCAACATCCAGCAACAAATCAAGCACAGAAGACAACTGTGTCGTGCAATGACTGATCGATACCCTGGAAGGGCAATCCATCTTGTAAGGTCAATTAATCTGATGTGCACTCTAAAAAAAAAAACCAAATACCATTATCGTAATTGATCTGGATCAGCCTCTCACTATACGGTGCCACTTTTGTCAATGAAATCCTGGCAATAAGTGAAAACGCTTCAGAAAGTTTGGCTTGACGTGGTTTAGAGAGCAACGTTAAGATGATGTTGAGAATTTGAACTGTTCTACCTATTTAAAATCTCTCAGGCAGAATAGGTATGAATTTTCAGTGAGAATATGACGTCTTCAGAAGTCCTGAAGGTCAGAATCTTTGATGTGCTGCAACACGTGTATGGCTGCGATTCTTAAATCCGAGCCATATGAATTTCACTCGCTGTGGGTTGAATCAGCGTCGTGGGGATGAGGATGATGCCGTTCACGGACATGCACGCAGAGTATTTGTTCAGCTGTTATTTTTCCTCATCCCTGATATGTAGATTTATGTCATTACATACCATTGTGATTAAAATTCTTCACTCTTGACACCATTGTGCCACACCAGACAGATGTGAGCAAGAGACAGTAATCTGTTATCTACGTGTTAACGCCGTTCTCTCCCCTCCACGTTCATCTGTTACAGCATGACAATCAAAATCCAGCAATTAACCTGCTCTGTCACCCCACACTGAGATGGACTGCTGGACTGAAGTTGAACTTCACATGAATTTAAATGGCGGCAAAAAAGCGGTGGCAAGCAGGCTTGCAAATGAAAGCTGACATTCTACGCTCGACAGAGACTCCCCATATTTTATTAATACGTGGCTGATATTTCAAAGATGCTGTGATATATCAAACACTCATTCATACTTTTGTAAAATACTAATTGAATCAAACTGAGATAGAAAACAAACAAGACATGAACTGGTTACTAAATCAATGTTATATAAAACATACTAAATATCTACCTATGACATAAGTAGGTTCTAGTGTTATTAATAATATAACACACCAATCATTTATTAAAATTTGAATAATGCATGACATCATCATCATGTCATTGTAAGAATAGTAAGTGTAATCTCTGCATTAATCATCTAAAAACAAGACAACTATATATATATACATATATACACATATATACATATATATATATATATATATATATATATATATATATATGTATACTTACAGTAGCCACAATGTCTCCAACACTCTTTAAATCCATATAAATTTGCATTTCTATTAAAGGAAACAGCAGAGTGAGTGACGAATGCATTTTTCACAAAGGGATCACCATGCTGTTTGCCACGTATTGAACCACCGAAGCTCCCATACTGCTTCCTGACGTCATCACGCAAGGTGTTTTTTGTATACAGTATTTTTTTGATTGATAGACCACGAGGGGCATGAATTACATACTGTGTGTTGTAATGTATCCATCTGACAGAGAGTGTGATTCTGTTCCGTTTATAGTTTGCCATCATCGGCTTTCAAATAAAAACACCAAATCATCCTCCTCTCAAGACTCAACAAAAGGTGGAGGAGGTTCACAAGGAGATCCGGCACATCGCAGGTGAAGAGCGGGGAGGAAATGAAATGAAATAACATAAGAGGTGAGGTATTTCACAATAAGACTGTTGAAGTTGACAACACGTGCGCTTCTCCAGAGGGAATTACTGTATGTGGTTCTTGATCGGATTAATGCTGCAGTATTGTCACAAGCTCATGCTGTTTGACTTATATCTTACGGTGAGTTCACCACAATGGTTTTGGTGAAAGGAGTAAACTCCAACGTCATTTAAGGATACATCTAAAACAGCTGTGTTTTTAGTCTCGATGGGAAACGGTGGAAATGATGGTTCTTATTGACCACGACTAGACTTTCAGCTGTTAATGAAAGGCTCTGTGACTACTTTTAGTCTCGTCATCTTCGAATTTTAAGGCGTGTTCGTTTGGATGCAGACTACTTCTGAGCTGAAATGCTTGTCTGGACACAATCGATGCCGTTCTCTAACGGAAATGTAGTGGTATGAATATAGCCTCGGCTCATTATCTAAAGCTCACGGTGCCAAGTGCGTTTAGGGTGTGGCGAAATCCACTTTTGCTACTTAAGCGGCACAAAAAAACGGCTGCACAGTTAATCATTGGTATATTTAGCACTGGGTGTAAGATAGGGCCATTAAACCAAACCACTGACCTGAGAGACTGTAAAATTTTTCTGTCGAGCTAAGAGGAACAGTGTCGGGTCATAATTATCTGAAGGTCCACCCACATGACGTTAGTTGATTAACATTATAAATCGTGCATTAAAAAAAAAAAAAAGTATGCCTGTTTTTGTTTTCTATGTCTTTATAAGAGTAGAAAAAGTCTGTCTGTCTTTTCTGACAGCACAGCATCACCATTTCATCATCATCATAGCTGTGATGTGCACGCAGCAGATCAGCTTTCTGTCTCTGTCACAGTGGGGACTTTTTTTGTGGCCTCTTCATAACCCTGCCGGGTGGATAGCAGTCAAAGAGGAACCTGAGACTCCCGCTTGTTCTCCAAGCAGCGTTTGAATTACATAATGTGGGTGAAATCCAATTGTCTCCAATCATCTCAGGCTCCCGCGTTATCCATCATTTTTATTAGTGCGGCAGTGAGATAAGACTTTGTTATGTTTCACAGAGAATCCATTTTCACTTGAGAAAGAATGACAATTAAATGTGTTTTAACAGCGAGGTCACTCGAATTACAAAGCTACTGGACCTCCGCTCAGGTCGGCGAGACATGCATCAAACAGAAAAGACGATAAAGGTGATTTCAAAGCGGTCTGCTTGTTTGGGGTTAAAACATTTTCCTTCAAAAATGGAATTGGGGTGACTTAAAGTGTGGCGCAGGCCCAGCAAAGAGGCTGTTGAACAGCACAGGGATTTATAAAATTGAATTTCAATGGCACATTGAGCAGTTCATTGAGAGCGTGCCAAAAGTGAGAATCCTATGACAGATTGAGACAAATCACTGCCCAAATGAGCTGACAACAAGATGCCTGAGGCACAGCATTACTATTCAATTAGCATTTAAGAGGGCTTTGGGGAGAATTGTTTTGTTCTATTTTGCAGATAAAATATGAGTATCTCTCGCAGATTTCTCATTAGGGCCACTTTGAGGGTAACTCTCGCCCCATTTATCTTCTCCAATGTGGACCCCTGGTGAATTGCAAGCTTCAAATGAAGACGAGAAGAGACGCACTATTGAGTTACACTCATTGAACTGCAGAGTGGTAAGTAGTTAACTTCTTTCCCCTCAGTTCCTATCAGGATCGGCTGAGTTCGTTGTGGGCGCCTGCAAACATGATTGCGACAATAAAAACATCCTCCCATTGCCAGTTTATTTAAGTTGATGAGTAACCCTGTCGGTGTCTCATGTCCCCTCCTCTCCTGTGAGCTGTCTTTGCCGTCCCCGGCTTCATCATTCCATCACAGCTCATTTAGATTAATGTCGACCGTCTGTAATTTTATAACGCGGTTTTCTCGCCCGGCTGCTTGGTCTTGAAAGCAAGACCTCGAGCTGCAAAAATACCCACTCTTATTTTCTTTTAAATCCAAACTCATCTTGGCCATCAGCTTACGCCACTTTAGTGTTATTTTGCATGCATCCATTATGCAGCCTTATAATGCACGAGAAGCCTTTTCTCCAGTCTGATGGAGCATTAATCACTGTAATATGCCTTTGTTCTGATTATGGCAGTGGCCAGCTATGACGCCTGGGTTAGACTCCGTCCTGGGTTTCTCTGTGACCAAGAAGCCAAATAACAAAAGAAAATCAGCAGAGAAAAGGCCAGTTAAAGCCCACTACAAAACGAGGCTTCAGAGAGCACACTTCTATTCAGTCTACCTGCATGCACCTTTTTTTTCCCCGCAATCAATTTGATTTTCTCTTTTTAATTATGGCAGGATGATGATGTATGCTGCACTAATAAGACATGAATGGGAAATGAAAGGTCGGTGAGACCTAGATAAATGACTCCCATTATTCCACCAATCGGATAGGAGCCCCTCTATATGTTCTAATTTGAATGATAATAAAATTCTGAATTGCTTTGTCCTAGCAGGCCACTTTCTCCATGATAAGCAGCCTGGCAAGGTAACCTTGTCCTGTAACCCAGACTCCCACTGCCTTCTGAGACCTGTAATTGCTTTAAATGAAGGCGCAGAGAACAGTCATCGTTTAAGCCTGCATCTCGTGACTCAATTCCATTTTGATTTGACATTTCTTTATGAAACTGTAATGATCGGCAGCTCTCACTCAATCGTAATTTCGAAGATGCGGTTATTGTTAAATAATGTATACGCACTGTACGTCTGAGATGTCAATGTCAGTCTGAATGAAGCGCAAGGCATCCGCTATATGTGTTTAGAAGTCCTAAATGAATACTTTATTTTTAGCCAGTCCGTTGGCAGCGATGGATAAGGTGGCTTTGTGGAGTATAAATAATAAATCACATTGCCCTCGTCTTGGAATACATTTGAAAAGCAATGAAATGTGATAAAGTGTCTCATCCGGGTTGTCTGATATTTGTGGCAGTCACTTGTGAGTTGACATGCGGCGCGCTGTATAGGTTACTGATGGCACAGCAGAGCAGGTCTCAGTGGGTCTATAGCACAGGAAAGGCGGAGGCAAAACAAGTCGATCTCGGTGCGTAACTGTGGAGCTGCGGCTGTCTGTACTTAACACGTCAGACGCCGCAGAACACGCTTCACTCAAATAACAACTAAGACTAAATAAGACCTCTGAACTTAAATGTAAAATGCATGACAAAACACAACACGGTAAAGCTTAATGGACTTGCGATCATCTTTCTTAACTTGTTTTTCCACTTATTGGACATCTATACAGTCGTTACAGTCAGAGACTGTGTTCAAACAAAAACTCTCGGGAAGAAAACGAGTGTCTACTATAACTTAACCCAGCTTTACGAGAGTTTATGAATCAGTTTCAGCAAGTTCCACCATGACAGACAACATTACACTACTGTTTGCACATGTATCCATATGTAATTACAACAAGTCTTTTATTTTGAAACCTCAAATACATTTAAACATTACTGTTTAGTGAAAGCTTTATTTTTTTTGTGTGACATTACTATGTTCAAATAGAGAATCTGATCAGTTGCGAGTCGTCTCACTGTGATTTAGATACAAAGAGGTTCGCTGTATAATTTACCATCATTTAAAAGAATACAGTCACTCTAATCACCACGTTAACACACAGTACAAGATTATGCAATGAAAACTGAAGATATACAAATGATCACACTCTCAAAATATGTAAAATTATATGGGGCATTTATTATTGTATGAACTATTCATCAAGTCAATTTGTCGTTTTTTTTCTTTATATTTCTGACATTTTTCTGCTTCTGTGTGATTAAATTAATATACGAATAAATGATATTGAATGAATTGGATTGGATTAAATCGTTGTCCTTGTTTTGAAATGTGTAAAATAAATACACACACACACACACACACACGTTTTTAGTGAGGACACTCACAGCAAAATGCCCCCTAACCTTAACCATCCCAGCTAAATGCCTAACCCGAACATAAACCTAATTCTAACCCTAAAACCAGGTCTTAAACCATAAACAACCCTCGTAAAGTGTGACAGATTGTGAGGAGCATCCACACACACACACACGGACTCAAACAAATGAAACAGAAAGAGCCATAAAAAAGCAAGACAAACGACAAAGTATCACTATTTCCTATTAGTTATACATTTACTCAATACATTGTACAGTACACACAACCCAATTCAATATGGAAACAATTTTATATACACAAGTCAATACATATACATGAACACCTGTTTAATTTGCTGTAAAAGCAGCTTGGCAGTGATATGCCAGAGCCAATGGACCGGCTTTGTCTTGGGATTAACGGGGAACAACAGGTCATTCCGTGGATACTGGAAAGCATCATAGCAAATAGGAGAAATGTGTTTTTGTAATAAATAAGCAATGGTGTGGTTCTGTGGATTCATTTATTTTGATTAGGTCCAGCATTGTTCCACTTTATGAAATTAATTGAATTCCTCATGCGTTTAAGTAAATGGACGAACAAATTTATCAAGAGCCGGCAAACTGGTCTAATTCAGCTGTGCTATGGATTTTGCCATAGTGTGTGTGTGTGTGTGTGTGTGTGAGATATTTTGGCTGTTTTACAACTTCAAAGGTTTAAACTTTGGGTTTTAAAGTTTGGGTTTCTGTTACAGGCATTTAGTTGTGATGTTTAAGGTTAGGGGCTCGGGACTGCATCATGTCAATGAGCATTGTCCCTGAGAATGCTGTACGTGTGTGTGCGCGTGTGTGTGTGTGTGTGTGTGTTGTAACAGTGTTGCCTGGTAACGGGCCTTTAGGTGTCACCATGTTAACTAAAGTTAGTTGATGCCATCGTGCACTGAAGCTTCTCCTGATTTCCTGTTGACTTCTGCTTCTCAGCTCAGTCGTGAAACCTCTGAAAAATGTCTAAAAGCAGTTTGTTTGTGTTGTGGAGCATGTACTGTTTATGATTACGTGGTTTTTTTTTTTGGTTTTTTTTCCACACGTTGAAAACTTGAGGATCTGGAATCTGTTCACGGATTATAACACCAGAAAGATTATCCCACAGCACTAGAGCCTGCTCGCAGACTGATATTCATCAGCATTCTTCATCTCTACAATTGCGGTGTTTACATTATCATTCTGTACTGCTGTTTTTCTTAACTCTTCAATATGGTAATGTGTGTTTAAAATACAGAAAACATCACAATGCAGAAAATGGAGCCAACTATAATATAACACAGAAGAACACCACTGTTTCTATAGGTCTGCAAAGAGCCATTTTTCTCTCCACCCAAATGTAATTAATCTGGACCTGAAAAACCTATTTGACCCATACAATGAAGATAACATCATGTATTAGGTTTTAGATATAGATATAATACAAATCTAAATATAAAATAACTATAGTTTGTTGCATTTATGAAATTGAAGGACTATACAAAAAGAAAACCTTGATCTAAACCACAGCACTAAGTAGATCTACTTGAGTCCTCCCGTTATTTGTGGTAAATTGATCAAATATAAAGAAACCCACTTTGAAATAATTAACAAAAGCTGTATGTGTGTATGTGGATGCCAACGTGCGAAAATGCACATGACTTAATTACAGTGTTGAGAATGGCTTCCCTGTTCTAGAGGGACGTGAGAACTGATGAACACTAATGAGCAATTAGTTATTCAGGTTACTTCATAAACTACTGTGAACTACTGCATCATCTGCAATGGTGTATAAGTTACGTAGAGTCAAAATGGCAAAAACGGAAATCAACAGAAACCTTTAAATCTGGTTTTGTGCAAATGTGCTGCAGCATTTGCAGCGGGTCACAGTTTTGTGTGTGCGCGTTCCATCCATGTGAATTTGTGCGTCTAATTGTATCGTCTGTATTGGCAATGTGCTTCTTTGCCGGCGCATATTGCATTGTCAGACGTTTCTTAACTTGCCCATGTTTTATTTATTTGCCGCACGTTTATAGGCCGAGCATGCGTTGCCAAAGATTTTTTTCTTTTTAATCCATCTGCCGGTGTTTTGTCTCGAGAACGTGTTTTCTTCTGTTGCAGTGTGTTGAGCTCTAACCGCACTGGCGTCGCCACCTCTTTTTAGACAATCAGCTCCGTCATTGTCTGTGTTTTGGTATTAGTAAGAAACTCGGCGACAAAAGCAAAACGTGACTAACAAATGATTTATTGAGTATTTGTAACACAATTAGCAATAAATAAAGTGAGGGGGAGGGAAAGGAGCAGAGCTGCCAGGGATGTTTTCTTTTCTTTCCTTTTTCTTTAACATCACTTGCTCTTATAGGACATGATATGGTGGTATACCTGTTTTTATCTCTGAATGCTGCTCTGATATTTTCTGACACAGCCTTCAAACTATTATCTCTCTGCTTCCTTCCTCCTCACCCACCTCCACTTTCTCAACGCCCTGGAACATAAAAACACACTCCACAAGTCCCTGTCTCAGCAGAAAATATTGTGAAATATAGTGATGAGGCGACACAGGGCGAGGGAAGTAGTAAAAACAACAACAACAGAAAAATCTTGGAATTTACTGCTTGCAATTTGTTAAAAAAATGTTTTAAAAATGTTGCTTTTTTTTAAAGTCTTAACTAAAAATAGAAACACACACTGTTTATGTGACAATATAACCATTTCAATTTTTTTTTAAAGTGAAGAGGAATGAAAGTGTGCTTTAATGAAGCTAAATTTAATCCAAGTAAAGTAGTGATTATGCAAATTCCTCCACACAACAATGGGATCATCAATAAGAGTGAAATGCTCATTAGGCTCAGCGAGCTTTAATATATGGATGTTATAGCTAATACACAAAGCAGATTGGTGAGCAAACCCACTCATGCACAATTTCTCCGTTAATCGCTCCTCTCTGCGTTTCCATGCATCAGCCGCGACGCATGTCACGTCACATGCTCGTCTTACAAATGACATTAACATCCGCGGCTTATAGAACCAGCACATGATAAATATAGAACATATCGTTGCACCATTGGAGCCCATTATTAAAGAAAAGGTCTAATTTTTATGGAAATCATCTGCTAAGCATTGTGACATTCAAAGAGTAATAATTACGTCGCAGTTTGTTGTGCGATAAGACAAACACTATTAAAAGATCAACACTCAAGCCGGAGAAACTTATTGTGTTTGGCTCAGGTTTTGTGCCTCAAGGGAAATGAGACATTTCTGTTTTTTGTTTTTTTTTGTTTCCTTGCACCTCACTGGAGACTCACACGCACTCACACAAAGACGCACACAGCGAGATAAAATGGATGTTATAAACATATAAGAGCAGGGGTCTGAAGTGTAGGAGAGACACTATGAATACAACATTTCTTTTAAAAAAAATAAAAACGTGAATGCTGTTCCCTGTATCTGTTTGCACTTGTACAAATCAGGCACAAATAACAGATTATGACTGGTTTGTAAGACATGTTTTAATGGTAATAAAAACCGGCTGCATGCGCTCGAAATATCTGGATGCGTGACGGCAAATAGCTGCTTTCATGATAACAAAAACAGCCGCCTAAATGGCATTTATACAAACCAGGACAGGTGTCACACCAGTTTGAGCGATAATTACAAAAAATTGAAATCATGTGCAAATTGCTGTGTTATTGATGCACTGACCTTATGTACCAACCTGAAAAACAACGTTTTTACATCTTTTCTAAAAAAAAAAATAAACACTTCACCTTAACGTCTTATTTTCATCTTTTCCAGGGACTAGTAACTGTAAATAAAATCGTAGAATTACAAACAATTTATTGCAAATGAAAACCACACAGAAGAATATTTCTCGTAGGCTGCATAGGGCTCCAAAAAATGTCAGATAAATATTGGTTTTTGCTCTCAAGTGGAAGTGGAAGAAACATTTAAGGGAATAATAGGCTAAAAGTCTGTCTGCACAAAGGATGAAGATATTAACATATATTGAACAGTGTTACACTGCTGTTTATAGTGAATTATATTGCAATCATTTCCGTTAACCCTTGGATGCACAATTAAAATCAATGTGTTTTTGCAATAAACTGGGTTGTTATTCTTCAAAATCTTTAAAACGACGAGTTGTAATATTTTCATATTCCCGGTATTCCTCATCAAACATGTTTGTGACATGAGGCCATTTGCATTTGTAGTTATTTTTTCATTCATTTTAGCTAAACGATCACCTGACCCTCCTCCGACAGCCTCCAGCACCAAGGTTTGGTTGGAAACATGGAGTAATGAAGCACTCACCGCTCCCTCCTCTCTTTTTTTGGACACTGTTCAGAGATATTTGTTATGAGCAAATCAATCAAACTGAAAGAGCACAAAATAGGATTTTGAAAAGTTGAAGTTGAAGCTGTGCATTTGCGTTCATCCCAGGAGAAAATTGCACCCTTGAGTCAGGGTTGTAAGAACTTCAATAAAATGTTAATGACATCCATTTTTTTTCGCCATGATAATTGATCCCTATAGGAAGATGTTACAGCTGGCAGCGCACAGCATCTTTATTAATCACACAGTACAGGCCAGTGGGCCACTAAAACCGCAAACTGTTGTGGTTGATCAGTGTATGTGTGACATGTCATCACCTGCAAAGCTTCACTGTGAAGATATATATACTCCCTGGCCTCTTTATTAGGGAAACCTGGACGCCTCAATGCATTTAAACATAGAGACATGGTTGTGATGACCTGCTGAAGTCCACATGGAGCATCAGAATGTGCAAGAAAAGCGATCTGAGTGAAGTGACTTTGAATGTTAGAAGATCAGCCGTTTTCTGAAACACTCAATCCAGCCCTTGTGAGATTCTCAGGCACAGCCGTCTCTATAGTTTACAGAGAATGGTCCATTTAAAGACAATGTCCAGTGAACGGCAGTTGTCCTTGATTAAATTTGATTTTTGATTTTAAGGTCAGGATTCAATTCTCAATCTTTTCTCTTACTCTTTGAGCACAGATGGGTCTAGTTACAGTCTAGGATCATCATCTCTGGGACCATGTTACGGGTCCCAGAGATGTGAGACCACATTAACAAATATGTACCTGTGTTAAGCAGGTAAAGGAGAGACACATGAAGACCAGGTTGTTGTTTTCCCCATAACAGGTTGTCTCTGAGAGCGGCAGCGGTTGCACACCCTTAACCATTCCCCCGGGCAACTCTTGGGAAACAAAGGTTCCGCCCTCCACATCTCAATATTTGTGTTGCACCATCAAAATAATAAATCATTAAAAAAGCAATAATTGCAATCATAAAAATCAAACAAAATTGTGGTTACCCTATTTTAGGCCATATTGTCAAATGACTTATTAACAATATGAACGTAACAATAGCCAGTAAATGCTTGAATCCAGGGTTTTCCACCATCAAATGAGGTTGTATGTCTGGATGTCTGTCTGTAGATCTGAATCTCACCTGAGTACCATGGAGTACCATGAGCTACAAGCAATGTGAATCAACCATGTAGGTTTGTCTGTCTCCACCATCCCTCCAATGAATTGCCTTCCTCACCAACTCACAGCTGAAAATAAAAAGAGGCAAAGCCTTTTCTTTTTAAGAAGTCGCTGTAGTGGCAGAAGAAAATGAGGAATGCTTAAGGGAAGTGGCTGAACCACAAAAAGTAAATTGCAATGCTTCGGATACAGTATGTAGCTGTGAGAGTTTCTGAGCTGGGCTTTTGCTCCAATGTATTGACTTTACCCACCAAGATAATGACTTTTTTGGGAGTGTATGAGGTCTCTGTGTTTCAACAGCGGGTAAGTTTCAGCCTTGGATGCTTTCTGTACTGATCTGAAGAGGATAACATTCTGATGATGGTCAAACAGACCGAAAAATCCCTTAGTTAAAAGGAGTTTGAAAAGACCAGAGCAACTTATCAGAGGGTGTCACTAACTAGTGTCTAACGAGTCGACTGACCCCACGTCGCTACAGGCAGCTCATCCTGCCGAGCATAAGCAGTAATTCAAAACTGAGACAGTAATCGGTTAATGGGGTAAAAAAAAAAAAATCAATGTGGTCAATTTGGCAGCTTTGAGAAACAAGACTATAGAGTGCTTTGGTGGCTGAGTTTTTACAAAGGACACCACATATCCACCGCGTCCATAGTTGGATTCCAGCCACAGACCTTTGTTGCATGTCCATTTCCTGCAGTATTTCCCTTCACTGTCAAATAAAAGAAGAAATACCAAAAAAAAGAGGAAACATGAGTATGAAGAAAATATATTTGTTGTCCTTGACTGCCTCTAAGTTTGATTGCAGTTTGCTACAGGGGATGTTTTATTTTTCACTTGTGAAATGATCAGCACTGTCATTGTGAAATTACCTCTCTGCATTGTCTTAGACCCTCAAGCGTCTGACCTCTCTTTTCTATTCTCAAAGCTCCCCGGCAGAGGCAGCGCGTCATCTATTTATTTATTGTCACAAAAAGCAACAGATCTCCCTCCTGCAGCACTTTAGATCTCTTAAGAAAAAAACAGGGGAGACAAGTGAATTCATCCAGAGGCCTGCAGCGTCCAGCAGTGCTGTCTCACATCTGATGGGCATCTGACGGTCATGTGGGCAAATAGGTACCGAGAAAAAGGGAAGTACAGCAAGGGGTTGTGAACTTTCCCTCTCTGTTTTTGAGTGGCAGAGTGTGCCCCCTCTCATGAATACCAAGGGCAACCTACTTCCATTATTCATCACCCAGCTGTTCTAAGGTGCCCCTATTTACACTTATATTGCAGAACCAGCAAGTGGCCTTTTCCCTTTTTAATACAGTTGCTGCGAGTACCTCGGCGACTTCTGCAGCAGAAGGACCAGCCAGAGTCGCTCTGGGGCGAAATGTGTGCATTGACGGGCGGCAGCCTGGCAAATTTATAAACAATGCCTGGTAATATCATATTTGCTGTATGAATTATTGAGCAGAGTTTTATGACGCTTTTTAAACCTTGAGAATTTGATTATAATTTGATTACAAGCCAGCGAGTTCCTGAGGACATCTACTTGATTATGTTATTCATATGGTTTAAACCACAGCGCTGGCCCTCGCTTGGGGGATGTCGGAGGAATAATGAACAGTGGAGTTTACCAGAGCAAAAATCTCAATGCAGTATACAACTGCTGTGATCAACAGTCATTACATGGCCACCGGCCAGCAGTCCAGGCAGATGAATAACACATGAATCCCTGTTGATGAAACACTGGAGAGTAGTTACCAGTACCCAGCTGTCTCATTGAGATAGTATTCATCGCCAAGTGGAGCAGATCTGGTAAGCATACAGGCGAAGCAGGTGGTACGTAAGCCTCATGATACCACAGAGGCGGCTGCTAACAGGTTTGAAAATGACCTGGTCTGGCAAGCACACAGAGATTGTTCCTCCATTTCCTTAATAATTGCTCGAAAAGACAGAAGCAGTTTGTTGGTGTGTCTTACACAGGCTGAGTTTGCTGATCACAGATATGAGTCAGATATGCTCTCACTCGACGGCTTTTGAAGATAGTGTTGCAGAGCTGTCCCTGATGGCTTTAAAAATCTATGGCTGGCTACAGGACCTTGAGCTAGTCTATCTTGTGTAACGGTCAAGACTGCCCATGACTTTGGATTACACCCCCAATCCTGTGCCACCCCCCTGGGATTCAGGATGAGAACATGGTCCAGAGCAGAGACAATATGAAGTTACAGAACGAGACACAAATCTTGTTTATTGCATGTGGCCAGACTGTACGGGAGGTTTGGGCTTAGCTGGAAATAGCCATTTGTTGCTGTTGTTTTTCATCATTTTCCACCAGGGACACCTTTGGCTGACACCCTCTGAGAGACTGTAAACACATTTTGATGTGAATTATTCTCCTATAACACGGGGAGGCAGGTCAGAACATCCAATGCTCCTTGTTAACAGTATTAAATTAACAGTTTTGCAGCAAAGTGAAATTTGATGTGTGACAGCAGCACACTGGGGCTACTTTCTAACAAGACAGCCTTGAATGGAGCGTTTAAGTGTCTAACTTCCGAAAAGTTCCCAAAATAAACTTTCCAATCAAATGAAATATTTCAATGAAACTCATTTGGACCAAAAATCATAAATTAACATAATTATTAACATTTATAGATGAGACGTAATGAGTTATCATGAGTTATCAGTTTCTGAGCTCAAAATTAGTGACTGGGCATTTTCATTTGTGTCCCCATGATTTATTTCATTAGTGAGGAATTTCTCAACCCACAAAACCCTCGCAGCCATTTTAATCATGAAATTCAGAGACACTGCACATTATTAAATGCAATATTTAAGAATTAATAGGATAAACATCTCCTGATGTTTTTCTGTTTTTTTTCGATTTGAACATTTACAACAACTGAATAAATTAAATATACATGTCTATTACAAAAGGTTCCACGGTTCCATAATAATTTTCAAAACGAAACATAACCTAAAATTCACATTTCCCTTTCTTTCCCTTTTTTTGAAGGAGCTACTGCAGTGCTAATGGATCCCCTGTGCGAGACTGTGAGGAGTAGACAGCTGTGCATCAACGTGTCTGCTCAGGTAAAACCAAGATGCTGATACATCAGAGATAAATGGGTCACGGCCGCTCAGGGGGACATGGAGAAGCAGACGGAGATGCAGAGTTCGAGAACAGTGGGAAAAGAAGGCCTCAGAAAGGTGCAGTGCATCATTTGCATGGCTGCCGCTTAAGTTGTGCTGCTGTAATTATTGTTGCCGGTGTCGTTGAGTCACCTGAGAGCGGCGGAGGTGATAATGTCATGGAAACTGCCTGGCATGTAGGGCAGCAGCTGCCTCATTTCTGAGCCGTTCCACATTTTTGCGCAGCGTCGTGAAGGAGATGTCATCTGAGCAGAAACCTATCTGACAGCTGAGAGTGAAATGAGGTGAGAAATCAAAGTCACATTCTATTTGAGAACGTCTCCGTGGTGCCTATCTGCACGCTGAGATCACCAACACCCCCCATCCCCCGTCCCCCACCTGCTCCCACCCTCTCTCTCTCTCTCTCCCTCTCTCCTCAACTCCTTCCCTGTGGTTACACAGGATTGGCCCCAGTTCTTGCTCTGACAAATAACATGTTATTCCTGAGCACAAGGAGCACAGATAAACATCCATCATGAACACGTACTATAACTAGGTGCTTACACCCTCGATGCTGTGTAATAAATCAATTTTTCAATTCCTGGTAAAATAGTTTTTCTAGTTAGCCGACAAAAAAACAGTCATCTTTGTTTAAAATCCCTGCCAAAGTCAGCGTGTACTATTTCCCCCCACCTCAAACTGTCTTCCCTCAATATGGTAAATAGATAATAAACCCTAATTCACACTGTCTGTGATCTATGTCTACATTTAGGCGACATGAATAGTTAAAGAAGCTTTGTTTTGAGCTTGTTACTTTCAACATGACCTCCCCCCCAGAGAAACTTGCATGTACACACTTTCTAGCTCGGCACCAACAGGGAAGTAAGTCGTTGTGGGGCGGGGGGAAACTAGCAGGATGGATGACTCCTTTCACAGTCTGACTATTAGTTTTCATTAAGCGGTCCAGGAAAACCTGGAGATTTATCGTGCACATTTTGCTTTAAATTCAGCCCTGCAGGGTTTCACCTGATTGCTGTATGGCACAGACAGTGATCATCACCCACCCGTCTCAACACTCCACTTCCATTTCCATAAATTCTCGCCGTCTGTTGGAGACCAGGAGCCTGTCATAATCTGCCGTGTCACAGCGAAGACATCTACCCCAGCTGGACGAGTTGCTCCAATCCCCAGCTTATTCCGTCAGGGCTTAGCGTGGATCACAGCTGACAGATCTGCACCTCGAGTCGTTCACATCTGAACACGTGTCAGTCATGACTGTTCAGGGACACTTCCCTGTGAGATAAAAACGTCTTTATATTTGTTCAGTCCAGGCAATAGCGGGCAAATGTTCCCGCATCAGTGTCGCAAGCCATTGATTTCCTAAATGACCCAACAGAGCCAGCGGGTCACTCAAAGTTGTAATATTCTTCAAATGATCAAACTCTCACTGCATTTGCAGGAAAACATGACACCGATTGACCATTATTTACCAACGGAGGTGAGAAACTTTTGAAATGATTTGATTCCTCCTCTGTGAAGTGAGGCGTTAAGATGTTTACTTTGATATTTGTTTTTCATGTTTTATGACGTTGAGTAATCATTCGCTCATCTTTATTCCTAACGCCTCTCGGAGAGGGTGTGATTGTTGCCATTATGCAAAGCCATGTCAAACAGCACGTCCAATGATTAATCTAAACTGGCATTGTGATATAGGGTTTCCTCACCCACAGTGAGATCGATAACGTCTTCCTCAGCTGGGTAATGTCTGGGATTTCATTAACCTATTTAGAAAGACTCAACTGTCCTTAGTGAGTTATTATAAAAGGGTAAGAAGGCCAAACACATCCTTTAGCCCAAGATGATGCGCTCTCAGTTTGGCATTTTTTCCCTCATTGGCCGTTAACCTGCAGAATAGAAATGACGATGATGATTTATATGCATTTCAATCAATAGCAGATAAATCCCTGTGTCTAGCCAATCAATAATGTTGCGATCCATCAATTGTATTTCACTATTCCCGTCAGAGCCGCTCTCCTCCTTCAAACAATATTTTGTATTCACTGCGCCAGTCGTGAATAAATGTTTTGCTTAGAAATTCTAAACCTCCTGTTCTCTTGGCAGCCATGTTACTTCAGACTTCCCTCATGATTTATTCATAATTCTTTGGTCCACGCAGCCAAACTTATAAGCAGCAGAACTGATGTATTTGATTTCTCTGATCACTCAGATACTGGAGCATGTTTTTCCACCTCTCAGTCTACTGTTTCATTCAGCCCTGATGAGAGAACTCCATCTTTTTCCACAACATTAGGCTACAACCCATTAGCATTGGAGGGGTATTTCTATTCGAGCCAAGCAGCCTGGTGCGGCTGTGAAAGAGGCCCGCTGTAGCCATCATCACGTGCATTTCAATGGCCTTGTCTGTGAGTCATTCCACCCAGTGAGCAGCTTCTTACTGCCTGTTCTCGGGGCAAGCAGCTCCACTTCTCCCTCCCTCCCTCTCTTTCTCTCTCTCTGATTGTTGCCCCTCTGGAGCTGAACCGCCTGCTGCTACTAGTCCCGAGGGACCGCCTGCTTCATCCATGAAAAAAAAAAGGAAAAAAAGACAGAAATAAAATAGACGAAAGGGAGGGAGTGAAAATCAATTTCTCATTAAACAAATTTGTAAAAGCGACACCAAAAGGTGGTCAACATTTGATTTTCCACAGGTTTCGCTTGGATGTGACCTTGAGAATGCCAAGCGCTTTCTTGCCAAATACAGTGTATGACCATTGAGGGGGAAGGTGTTGCTTTTACTCTTGATTGATAGTTGGGTTGTCGCTCCCTTTCTAACACGGAGAATAAGAGGTGGTCTGAGTCAGTGTGACAGTCCGATTGTGTGGGGCTAAAATCTGGGTTTTTTTCTGAATTGAAAGACATTTTTATGCATTAGAATATCTGAAAACAACAAGGTTCGCTACAACAACACTCTTTAAATCCATAGAAAACTATATTTATATTCAAGGCAGGGTTCTAGCCAGGATTTTATTTTAGCGTAATGGTAACGGCGAGGGACCGCAGCGACCAAGCGGGGGGTTGGCGCGGAGCTTTTGAAAATTTAAAGTAAAAATTGGCAATTCTAAGGGTACCCAAAGGGGAGCATTGAGAGACAACCATAAAACAGAGATAACAAATGTTTTATTCAAAACATCACAAAGCAAACTCTACCTGGATTTGGTGCACAGCTCAAATCTTATCTCATTAAACACATACACGGTTGGTACTTTGAGCCCCATTTATAGGGTCACATTTAAGTTGAGAACTGGGTGAAGCATGCGTCTAAAGTTGTTTACGCCGGTGAAATTGATACACTTCAGCAAGCGGCAGTCCAGGTGGCCCGGCCTTCCAAGTATGGTTCGTGTATGCTAACGTCATGATTAGTTCTTGGAATCTAATGGAAAGCGTGACGCTGCTGGGGATGGTTGCCATGGGCTTGGCAGTTGCTATGCAGTGATTTACTCACTGTTCCTGTACTGTTATTACTCCAGGAAACTTGATACCCCTGCACCAGACAGAGTAGCAGCACGTCAATCGCCAATCACAGTGCGCAGACGAGGCGGCAAGCTTTCAAAGAGACATTAAAGGCGACATAGACCGGAACGCTGCGTTTGTGTTTGTATGTGTCATTACCTCGTTTATGAAACCCTAAAGTTTCAGAACAAACAGTTCAGCCACTGCTGAGAAAATAGGGTTTTATTGTTTTCCGCTCTGCGAAGCGGATCGGCACTTCCTTAATTTGATGTCGTCATCAGAAATCCTCACCACTCCTCTCACCACCGAAGTGCCTCCTGGTGCGGCACTAGTCCGGGCACATTTGGTTGCGTACATTCAACCGCAGAAGAAGAAGAACTACTCTCGTTGTAGCTGCTGAGATGCAGAACATCCACCGTGCCAGAGAGGGAGCTGTGTATCTGAGAGCTGGCCTATCTATTACATCACTTCCAGGTACCTGGCCAATCACAGGACAGTGGGAAAGCTCTCGTTGGCTGGCCAATCACAACACAGTCCACGTTCTGGGGGTGTGGTTTTGGTCTGAAACAGCGCAGCTGATGAGAGCGTCAGTGAGGAGATATTTTGATCGGCTCGTTTGCAGCAATTAGGAGGTTTTTAACCATGAAAACAAGTTAATATATGTAAGTAGACCTCCATAACTAACCTTTAATACTTCGCCCCGATGATTTAAAGTCCCTGTTTTTCCAGCCCGCATGTGCCATTGTATTTAGGCCATTGCATTTCCATCCCAAAACAACATTTTTCAACTGGCATTATAACACAATTCAGCAAATCGTAGCATAACGATACGCTACCATGCGCTAGCTACAACCCTGCAAGGTCATGGACGGTCTCGTTTTGGTCTTTCGATGATACGATGATTCCATGATGTCATCCACTCTGGTGAAATGACCACGAAAGCTTTCCAGAACTTTCACTAAATTTAAAGAGCGCCACAACACACACATGACTCTGAAGCTATAGCTGCATGACTTTCTTGTTACCTCCATATCTACCACAATGCACATTCACCAGCACACATGTATACTCCATACAGTAACAGCTATAACCTCTGTGGAACATCACAATGAGGAGGGAGAGTTCCGTATTACTCGTTAGCCACTGTGTGTTTTGTTTTGCATTTTGGTCACAATTGGATCATGACTACTCATTGCTGTTTGTTGTGCAGTCTGCCACCAGAGCACGGTACGTTCTGTTACGGTTTTGATTGACAACAGCAGAAATGTCATACTGTGAGTGAATGAGAAGCAAATAAGAAGGCGGTTGTGTGAGGAAGAAGAATGTGAGAGAAACTCTCAAGTCCCGTCACAGTCCAGAGGAGGGAATGTCCTCTCTTGGCTGAGGAGTGAAATTATCCATCCCTATGTGCTCATACATCTTTTCTTTTACAGATGACCACCTTCCCCCTTTGGAATTGACAAGCACAATTTATACTCATTTCACTTCTTTCCACAGGCCACACAAGGGCTCTTTCCTGAGGTGTACCTGCCACGACTATCAATAGAATGAGTCGTCATGGGCTAGCTAATGCAGCCCACTCCCCCTGAGGTAATCCTTCAGAGACATCCCACGGCCTGTAAGAAATGTCAGAGCGCTGCTGCAAGGTTTTATCTATACTTGCATACAGAAATGGAGATATATCTTATTTGAACGGGATTTAATCTGGGCTCCTTGGCAGTGGTGAGTGAAAGTGTTGCATGTAGAACAGAAGGATGGGGCTGGGAATGCAAAAAAGTTTGTCTTTATTTAGAGACAGCGACTTCAGAAGAGCACATGCCAGATGCACCACAAACTGAACTGACAGATGCAGTGGTCACAGGTTTTTCTCTGCTCAGATTACCACTTGTACAGTCACATGAATATTTACTGAATGCTGGAGCACGTGCTTCAATGCGGCTGACTTCATTCTGCCATATTCATATAGGATGCTGGTCTTGTTACATTGATAATTCATTGTTCTCAGTGAGGCAGATTGGCTCAAAACCTATGAATAAAACTTGCTGAAGCATCTACTTCCACAAAGCTTCTGGTTCCCTGTGGTGTAAAAGTTCCAGTGGGAACTCAAGCACATACATTAGAGTCTTCTTTTTGGTTGCACAGGCTAACAAAGCCTGGAAAACTGAAGAAATACTGATGGTTTCCGTTGTTAAAAATCATTACATACAAACTCAAAAGACTCCTTTAGTCCAAAACATGAATTAAAGATCCATTGTTGAAGAATTTGTGACATCTGAGAGTGCAGAGAACAACAACAAGAGAACTCCTCCGCTTAACACTATCTTTCCCAAGCCTGTCAGGGAACTTCAGTGGCCTTCACATACCAGAAAGGACATAAACACTCTTTTACAATTCTCTCCACTCTCATCTTTCTTATTCATTGGTTTATGCATTGGGTTTATGTGGACAGGGTCGCTCACCATCATTTCTAAGTTCCAACTTCAAAAAACACACACTTGTGCAGGCTGCTGCAGACACATGTCGGCTCAATATCACAATATCCGTCAAACAAGGCCCTTACTTAAAGTATAAGGGTTTGTCTAAGGCCACTTTAATTAAATGACTTTTATTTCAAACTTACTTATGGGTAGTACATAGGGCTGTCGGAATTAACGTGCTAATCGCAAGTAATTAAGGGACGACCTAATAACATTTGTTCATGTTGTTCATTCATCTCCCCAACCTAATACACAGTCTGTGCGAAACAGTGAGAGCAACTAAACTAAACGAAATAATCAAATGAATCTCAGTCAAGTTCGTAAAGTAACTCTTTGCATTCATTTGCTTCCCAATCAAGACACAATTATATGGACTGATAGAATTTTAAACATGTGATAACAATGTGATCCATCGCGACTAACTAATGAACTTTTGCAACTGATCGATTAAGAAATTCAAATTATCGCTGTAGACTGCTTCTCGACTTAAAGGCACCCGTATGTTTTCCATTTATCGCTTGCTTTAACTATCACAGTAAACATTGTCTTGCCTTGACATTTTTGTGTAAGTTATGTTACCTTTCTGCAGCGCTGAAGAGAAACGCTGGCACCCTTTTTTGACAACTCCTCCTCGTGATGCTTCAAGGCAAGAGCACAAATCATTGATCGGCTGCCAAAAACTACCGAGTCGCGAGTAAATCAAATCTGTAAAAGCAAACATGGACATGGTGAGAAAGATCATATAAATTTTGCTGTCACCTCCGAAGACGTTTGTGCTCAGCAACCAGCTCACTAATCCCAGATGTTACAGCATTGTACTGTAAGTGTGCCCACAGAGGGGAATTCATATTCAAGGTTTCTGCTGAAAAGTGACAACGAGTGTCAAATTGTGTTGTCTTTTTTTGGAGGAAATATGGTTATGTACTGTACAGTGGTTTTGTAAAGTTTAGTTCCATGTAAACACCTACACAGTAGCGGTCATTGTTCTCCTCTCTTGAACGCAGCCCACGGGAGATTACCAGTGTACTGTAAGGCAAACATTTGTCCACATGGTAACAATATATGTGAAATTAAAGATTTGTTGTCACAGTACTACCCAGAGCCAATATCCTCACACAGACGCAGACTTTGTCACTCTCTGTAACACCGAACCTTCTTTGCTCATGTCAGACGCTGGAGGCCTGAGATCAAAACTGTGAGTCATCGTACAACGCGCCTCGTGTTTTCTTTCACAGAACGAGTGGTGAAAGAAATGTGGAAATATTAGGTTCCAACAAGAAGTAAAAGTGTTATTAATAATGGAGAATTATCACACCTGGTATGGCTGTAGTATTTTTGTTTCATGAGATAAAATAGAACTTGCGCATTTACCTGAGTGAGCGATGTTGGCAAAAGGTTTTTAAAGATATCACAAGAAAACCTTCATTATGAAAGTAAAATAAAACAATAAGCCACATATTTCGTCAGCTACTTAACAGCTCTTTGCTCCGTCTCGACCAGTTAACACTAACATACCAAATGAAATATAACACATCAATAACACAAAGCTTATCAAACAACCACTCTTTTATTTAAACATTCTTTGTGAATGCTCCGTTTTTTGTTTTAACACTTGTTCTGAATTTGCAGCGAAAGGCTCTTCGCTTTTTCTGACTGAAATACTCACTTAAAGTCACTTATAGGTTGATGAAGCGGGTGAATACATTGGCATCACCGTTCTATTTTGAAGGAGACCTTCAAACACAACGGGCCCCAACTCCTCACCTGTCGTTATGTGGATCTAATATCAGGCATGTTTTCACCTGTTGAATGCATGTGAGTGGAATCATTTTCAGATCACTAATCCAGTTCGACAGAAGCAGCACAGCAACAGCTCCGCTTCCACCAATCTGTTCTCCACAGGTAGAACAAGGAGCTTCCTCTGTACATGGAGTGCATTTATTATGGTCCAATAAAGAAACGTTTCATTTCTTCAACCAATGAAGCGCTTATATAAACAAATTCATTATTTGATAAATCCTCACTTCTCTTTTTTGGTTATTGGTGGTGATATACAACGCTAATGCTCGGAGGTCACAATGAGAACTGGTTCTGTCTATGTCTCGCGTGCTCCTAAAGGTACAGTATGTAAAATTTAGCAACACTTATTGGTAAAGTTGCACGTTACAGGCTGAACATCCCTCACCTCACCCTTCAGTTAGCAGCAAAACATGTATAGTTTGTCCATTGAAGCCTCTGTAGAGGTCACACTGCTCCTGATAGAAATGTTAAAGGCTCATTCTGGGAAAATTAAATATTATAAATTCACACAATCAGGTGATGTGTGCACAAAAAACTAAGTATAAATATTAATTTACCTTCGAAAGCAAAGGAGGATTTGCACTGTCGACAAGAAAACTACAGTGTGTGTAAGCTACATGGTCTTATTCGGTGGTGGAAAACCATGGATTTACTGGTTCTTGTTACATTCATATTGTTGATAAATGATCTAAATCAGGCAATAAGGCCTTAGTGTGTGGTACATCGCAAACAAACGATGGACATCATATCACACATGACACCATGTACACAATCACAATGGGAACAGAAAAAAACAAGTGAGTTATATTGACATGAAACCATTGATCCTAGACTAAACGAGACAAGTCTAAAAACGGCAGACCCATCTGTGCTAAAAGAGAGAGAGAGAAAAAAGGAATTGAATCAAATCGAATCGTGACCTTAAAGTCGCAAATCTAATCGAATCAAGGGTTTGGAGACACCCCTAATGATTATTTTATCTTCAATTCATGCCCAAGGAAAAATTATTTTGTCTAAATTGTACACACTGTACCTTTAATGGAAGTGCAAAAGCATTCACCTTCTTTATTGACCTCTCTGTCTGACAGATGGCTTCATAGCTGCAAACACAAGTCCACAGAGAGGAGAGATGATGCCTCAACGCAAACAGCACACACACACAATCAGCCCTTTAATAGCTTTTTCTTTTTCTTTTTTTTTTACCTTACACTGACTCAGCCATGGTAGCTGTTCTTTGTAATAACCACAGATACATTATGGTGAGCGTGTGTGTGTGTGTGTGTGTGTGTGGTGTTCAGGAAAAACAGAGCGACGCTGCCGGATGATGCAGTCATCTACAGGAGCGAGGATGGGTCAATAACAGACGGAGGGACAAACTCTTGGCTGGGGATGGGGATGAGCATCCTCATGGAGAGTTACACACTCCAGTTCATATCTCACAAAAACACAATTTGTTTCATAAGGTGAGAAATGTATTATTGTCAGGGGCAAAGATCCTGTTCCTGGATCAGAGGAACTGGACTAAACATAAAATCACATTATTCTATTACATCTTCATTTATTAACTGTGAGTTAGTGCAGCGGTACAGAGAGGTAAACGCTTCACGCAACATATTCAGCCATGGCTACAAAAAAAGGTTAAAGATATTTTTAAAGGGAAAAAAAAATTCTCTCCCTCTTTTCCTCTCATCTCATTACTCTCTCTCTCACACACACATACAGTGGAATATTTGCAGTACTTTCAGGCCTGTTGTCTGGGAGACCATTCCTTGTTTAGATTTGTTGTCAAGGAAACAAAGATGGGAAGAAAATCTGTTCACAGAATTTTTTAGAAAATCCATCTGCTAGACTGGAACAAGTAGAAAAAAAAAAAGAACATTGTCCAGTTGAGCCCAGTTGGACTAGTGCTTCTAATAAAATACATCTTCCAAGGGGACAGACGCTTTATTGATTTTGCTCCGGTGTTATTAATACAAAAATTGAACACGGTTGTTGTGAATAACCCAGTGAATTCCTTTTATTATCGGTTACCCACTGAGCTGGATATTGCTTAGAACACAATCTACCATATACCTAGTTCAGGTAACTCTCTGAAGTTTAATTACCACATGACTGACCGCCCTTCTCTATAATTCCAAATAACTGGACACCCAAATGCTTATAATCACCAATGATTACCAGTGAAAGGTTAAGCTGACTCAATCCCTCAACTCAGCTGGCTACAGAATCCAGGAAAACACTACAAAGACCGGGGGATTTGGGAGTGTGCTCGTTAGGGATGCTGAATGATCAGATTATTGCTGTGGGAGAGTAAAAGCATGTTATGCATAAGAAGTCACAGCTTTGTTTAATTGCAGCTGTGTTACTCGGGAGAGCAGCAGCAGCAGCAGCTGGACGTCTGAGGTAACACACAAACTAAATATTGTGCGAAAGATTAAAAGGAAAACAACGTGGCCTTAATATATTCCCACAGCCCGGTTTCCTCCATTTGCACACATCCCCCCCCGTGTCTCCCCGTTTCACTTTGCATTTGCAGATGTGTATGACGCTGTCATTCAATCATTATATCCCCGTGTTTTCCAACAGGCCGGTAAACCGTACGAACCCAATTTCCCTTTGACAATCACAAGTTGTGCAGAGGACGAATGGTTCATTCATTCAGCGCGAGTATTGCCTCTGACGTGTCCCGGCTGCGAGGTTCAGGCCGTCGCATGTCTGGGATTTCATCTCCGCCGGGGTCGTTCACCTGGTGTTGATCAGGACGGATGGTGGCAATCAGACGCGGGACAGACTGCACACCAAGGATCTGAAAGAATGAACCCCCAGTAATCTGCCACAAGCGCATCACAACTCATTAACGCTGGAGCAACAACAGTTCTTTGAGAAGCCTCTCCCGTGGTTTCTGTAAAGAGCAGAGGCTGAGGTGCCATCACATGCTGTGATGCTTCTGCGTGGACTGGAACTCATCGGCCTCCCCCAGGTAACATTGGAGAGAGAGCGCCCCGTCAACACGACCAACACGAGGGGCTCATCTTACAGAGGCAGACAAAGGGGAGAGGAGGAAGATGACAGGGAGGGAGGAGGGGTGAGGCGGCAGAAAGCAGGAGGAGTCCAGGGCATAGTGGGATGTGACAGTGGAGGGCATCGCTAAGCCTCATTTAGAATTCACTCCCTAAGAAGCAGCTGTTGCATCTTTTATTGGATGAACAAAGAAATGGCGTGCCATGTTTCGTACGAACTGTCTTAAGAGAAGCATCTGAAGGGACGGGGGGAAACAGGCGTGAGTGTGGGATAAACAAAATTTTTATTTCAGGACCGCAAAGACATCGAACGCGCAGCTCATTATTCACTGCTCACTGCTCGACACTTGTTCACTCCTGTACAGGCTCTAACCCCGTCTTTGTTTGGGTCAAAAGCCACCTGAGATGGATAGCCGGGAGACTTGTCTCCAACACCTCCAGACAAATCAATACTTTAGATCCTATTTTATTTCTGCAGTGCTCTTCTTTTTTCTTTTTTCTTTTGAAAATACACTTTTGGCACTCTTGTTCAGTCTGGGATTTATTTAATTAAAGCAAGGAATCATCGACCATGAAGTCTAATTACTGTAAAACAATATCTAAGATGCATACAATGAAGAAGACTGCACACTGGCGTGGCGCAGAGAATACATTACTCGGAGGCTCTGGAAATGGAAATAGAAATTGCAGTTACAGCCTCCCACTTTTGGTCAGCAGCCGTGAATCAGAAACTCATTGTGATTTCCTTGCTTAGCATTTTAATACACTGTGAGTGTAAATAACACGATGCTCCACCACTATTTTTGAAAGCTTGCGGGCAAATTTGTCTCTTTAGAGTTGAACAGATTCACAGAGAATGAAACTTTTAAACAAGTGAGCACAGCAGAGCAAATCGAGGGGCTGCACAGTGTTTCTATATCCACTAACAAGCAAAAAAATAAAGAACGATGCGGGTTACAGGTACAATTCTGTAGCTAGCATTTTAAAAATGGGTTTTATCCACGTCTGCTCCTGAAACCTATGTACATGCATATACAGTCATTCTTCAAATTAGCCATTTAATCATGGATTTTTAATTTTGTTGCACGCCATCATGTTGGTTTGAAAAGGGTGAACATATTTCACACAAGAAAATGTAAGATAGTGTAAGTTTGATATCTAGAGCGAGAGAGAGGGAGATAGTTCCACTTTCTGAGTTTATAGAAGAATATTAAAATAGCTCTTTATCAATTTGGTGTTGCACTCGCATGACACTGTCCAACTCGCAACTCACACTGCTCATTTCATTCCACACATTCTCCTCTCATGTCGTTCTTCTTCCCTGTTAAGAGTTGGCACGTGATTTACAGCGAACACTTTGGTCAGAGATGCAGCTGTGTTCTTACTGCAGGAGAAAATGCAGTCTCAAATTTAGCCTCGGGTACCGTTCGAGAGTGGCCAACTCCCAGAGTTTTTCCACTTGAAGCGGTTTATCAGATTTTGCAGTGGTACGATCCATGACCTGTAAACAGATTCTCTGTTTTATGCTGATTCTGTGTGTAAAATCTGATTTTTTTCCCCTAAAGCCACTTACTCTGCTTGCAGTTTTCTCTTACACTGGCCTTACATTATCTTTTTTGCCTTTTATAAAGAGCCACACTGACCGTGGTTATTTTTCGTTGATGAAAGAGAATAAGTAACTACGAATTGTGTTGCATTTCACCACCTGCACGTCTAACACTGTGCAGTCAGAAACATTCAGTTTGCTGCAGCAGTGATTTACAGCAGCACGGCAACAGGAGAGATCAAATCAAACAACTGCGATGCCAGGTTAAATGTATGTATGCGGCGCCTTGTGCATATGTAGGCAATTTATGAAATGTATAAAAAAATATAATTACAGCATGCTAACGCACTGACATTTGCAGGAACTGAAATGCTGACCATGTAAATCTCACGGGTTCAAACTTGAACGTCTTTTTCTCCGTTTTATTTCATCTGTTCAGTTAATCAACTAAATCAAAACAGGTTTTTGTTCGTCGACGATAACGAGCTTAGCTTGACACACGCGCACACACACACACACACACACACACACATTTAATGAGATGTTTTCATGTCCGCTCACAGAATGGCAAAGCCGGTGGACGTCCACAGGTTCAAAGGCAAAGCTAGTTAGCCTTTCTCATCTACCGACTCACTCGCAGTAGGATGGGCAAGATCAATGGGAAAGTAATCTAAGAAATGTCAACCTTCT
This sequence comes from Solea senegalensis, assembly GCF_019176455.1. Classification (NCBI taxonomy): domain Eukaryota; kingdom Metazoa; phylum Chordata; class Actinopteri; order Pleuronectiformes; family Soleidae; genus Solea; species Solea senegalensis. The sequence goes on from NC_058032.1 coordinate 14,105,364, forward strand.
ATTTTGTTTTGCCCTGACAAAGGCTAAGCAGATAGAAGAGGAATCATCACTGTTAATTATGAAGCCCATTAAGTTTTGATCCGTGTGAAAGGCCTGTCAATAGAAAGGTGCCATTATCACCCACCCATGGCCTGTTTTCCTTGAATTAATTTCTAGGAATATGTCATGGTCTGTGAGTAACTACTGCAACGATTTTCACATGGCAGGCGCCGCCACCGCCGCCGCTGCACATATGGCACAAGAATAAATAAGTACTAAAGGACACTTTGAACGCTGTCGTTGTTTGTGTTGTGGCTGATAATAGAATAGAAATAGCTGCTTGTCAGGCGGTGTGATTGCAGAGGACTGTTTGTAAGAACATCTCCACTGGGCATATTTCAGGCGTGTTTCACGTTTCCTTTCAACAGTTAATCACAATTGAAGCAGCATCACTGCTACTATATAGGTCTCTTCAGTCGTGCTGAAGGATGACATATGTTCCCGGGACTAAAACAGAACCAAATTATTCACATAAAATGGAAATAGAGTGTTAATGTGATAATATTTCTCCTCCTCTCGCAACTAAAAGATACAGCAATGCATCATCCTCATCCGCGCGGCACCTTGAATCTACTGCTAGGTCAAAAAAAAACAACACAGGAGAGTGATGATTCTCTTTGTTTGTGAGGCAGAAGAAGACAGATTTACATTTGTCAGCAAGCATGGTAACAAGATTAGATTTTCCAATGTGATGTTTGGTCAAGTGGTGTCAGCTGCTTCTATGATCTTGATGAAAAGTAAGTGGATTAGTACATTCGGACTCTGGAGAGGTGGCGAGTTGGCCGAGAGGGGAAGAGGTCGCCCAATTACCAGGGTTGTCGGTTTGATCCTTGCCAGTTGGAGCCGGGTGCAGTCCGGCTGCCTGCTAGTTACTGGAGGTTAGCCGGAGTCAAATGTGTAGCTATAGTACACTCACCCCCATCACCACTGCAGAAAGGTCCTTGGCCAAGAAAACACAGCTCTCTAATACTAAATACTACATGGTAAGTACGAACGCGGCCGAGAGACGTAAACAAGAACTGATGTGACTTGACAGAAATTACACTACGGTGGCAGTTTGTAAGGTACACCTCTTCCTATAATAAATCCCGCCTCCGTGAAGGTTATAATGTTCAGGTATTTTAATTGTTTTACAAAGTTGTTTGGAGGACTCGCAGTGCAGTGCAGAGTCTATGTTATTTAGCTTGCCCTTACTGATACATGCGAGAGCTTTTTAAGAATAATTAAATCAAGGCCACCTGTCTGAGCCGCTTCTAATCACATGTAAATAGAATTTGCGCTCGTTATTCTGTGTTCTGCCTCTAGAAAAGCATTGTGGCAACAAGAACAAAAAAATAAATAAATAAATCATCCTTTATGTAAAGACCTTTGCATCTGAAGGGTCTCTTCAGGTTTTTCAGTCACTGACAGTAACATGAAAGCCAACGTTGGCCCACTGAGCACTTTTATTCAAACTCGTATATCTCCGCAGCTATTGAATCGGTCGCCATGAAATTTTATAATGACATTTACAGTGTGCCTTGCTCATAATGTGTGAAACTATTGACATTCAGCCTCTGGCTTTCCTTTTGTGTGGTATGGGCCTGATAAATATGACACGAGATTATCATCAGCGCCACGGCACAGTCATTGTCAGCATGTTGGCAGGCTGATGTCAACATTTAGATTACATGTTTGTTAGCTTTAGTGCAGCTGTCATCGCCGTGCCGCACGTCAACGCTTCCAACAAACGACATAAATACCATCAGGTTCAGTCTGATATTAGAGCGAATCTTTGTGTGTCTCATCAGAGAAGCTGAGCAAACGCGTCCGCCTGAAAAGAATGGGAGAAGGCTATATGGATAAAGCAGAGGTGAGCAAACTTTTGGCTCAGGGGCCACATTGACTTTTAAAGATTTGACCGACGGGCCAATACAATACAATACATTCATTTTATGAACAGTTCAGGCGACCCCCAGACGATCGGTTACATTACCGAGCGCTCGGTGGCCCGCAGGCCATAGTTTGCCCACCCCTGCTCACATGTAACAATTAGCCACAGAGCAACAAGGAAACCCTCAGTTTTATTATTTATGTAGAGTTTTTAGTCTGATAACTGGACAAAGCAAATAGGTGTCGACCAGAGCCCACTAAGTCATAAATACAAAACATTTTAAACACGTGTCCTCCCTGTGTCCAAAAATATGCAACATGGGGATTAGGACAATCTAAATTGACTGTAGGTGTTAGATAGAGAGTGAACGGTTGTTTGTCTCTATATGTGGCCCTGTGATGGACTGGTGACCTGTCCATCACAGGCCTTTGGCCCCTACGTCTGCTGGGATTTGCACCAGCACCCCCCGCGACCCTCATGTGGAGGATAAAGTGGTAGAAGACAGATGGATGTCCATCGCAGGTTTTGTGTTGCGTTACAGTGTTAAACGCCTACTACATTCAAACCACTCACACAAACCGAGCTTACACAATGCTAATATCACAACTCTCACTCTCTCTGTCTGTTTCCCAGTATAGCAGTGTTTAGATCGTGTGCCTGCACTGGCTGCACACAGGAAGTGATTAGTTTGGTGTCCAGACAGATGGAGGCAACAGCAACTCTGCAGCCGTCACACTTTACTAGTGCAACGTTGCCGTTGCCGTTGCCTCTGTCTGTCTTGACATAAAACTAATTACCGGGTTGAATTACAGCTGGAAACAAAGAGAAGTGCCCGCGAAAAAGTTTCAGAGGGGAATTCTAGTGCTCAAAAAGCAGTTTAATGGGATAAATGCTTCTTGCGGTGCACATCTGATAGTATTGCTTAGTCTGTTCTCATCAGGCCTCAAACAGAGGCAGAGATCAACGTTGGCAGCACTTTTCAAAAACAGACATCAAATCAAAACCAGCTGCGTGTATATAGCGTCATCTCCACCTGAAGCCAACCAGAAAAGTTTTAGTGATATATTGTTTGTAGTCGGTGATTTAATAGGCCTTTAGTCACAAAGGATGTTATAAAAATGGAGATCGCCCTTGCAGGGAAAAGGGTTGTTCACCCCTGTTATAGCCTGAAGGCCCACTGTAGTTTAATGGGACCTTGAGTATGCAGGCACTTTTCATATGTGACAGGACAATGCACCATGTTATGATTAAATTTAATACATTTGTGAAATGCACTAAATATTATAAATTCTTTATATATATATATATTGTTATTTCATTCTAGACCTGATTTTTTTTTATTATTTATTTATTTTATTTTAAATTATTTAATTATTTGTGTTCAAGCAAAGATTTGACCATATTTACACATTCATTCGACAACATTCAAAAGCCAAAGAAATAAACCAGGTGTTTTCTGAAATTAAAGGTAATAACTGTATTTTAAGCATGTTATATGATCATACAACAGTAGATATTTTATTTATATTTGCATGTGTATTCACTCTTCTTTGAGACGCGCAAACATCTGAGAGAAACAACCTGTGCGCAGCTTTATACCCAGATATATCTTGTATATCGGGATAAAACTTAAATATAATGAGATATTATTTGTAAGCCATATCACCCAGCCTTACCTTTAAACCTGACAGAAATATTGATTTGATTTATATCTTGTTTTTTTTGTATTTTTGTTTACCCATATCGCTCAGCCCCAACGGCAAAAAGGTCATTACACCAAAGTTACTGTGTTATTGTGATAACTGTCGAAAGATTTAAAGATTCATTTTCGTTCCTGAGTTAAAGTTAAACCAGCTTATTATGGTTTTAATCGTTTTGGGTCCCGTTTAGAACTGGTATCAGAGCTCCAGTGTGTAAATTCTGACAGCAAAACACGGCTAGTGTCGTTACCCCACAGATGACTCAGTATCTCACTCATGTTTCCAAGATCTTGGGATGATCTTTTGAGCAACATTCACTGAAATCTCACTTTAGTAGTGTCAGCCAGTCAGTCGTGATGTAAAACCCATCACTCTGTGTCAAACACGGCTACACTACAAACTACAGAGAGAGTCGTGTGAAGCGGCGAGGCTTCATCGGCATGGTCTGAACTGATTCTGACAATGGTTTGAATGTAAAGGACATTGAAATGACAAATGACAGCTTTAACATCAGTCTTCAGTGATCCCATCACGGCCAGATAATAATAATAAGTGCGACTATTCACACCTGACATAAAAACGTGTCTGGGACGCATTTCCTTAGGCTTCATACGATCAATCTGGCTTCACACTGACCTCACGACTGTTTGCGAGACAAAAAAAATGATGTTTTTAATGAGTCTGACTCGACAGATGTGTCTGCTGTCAGCATGTTTGTGTGTGTGTATCGTTGTGTGTCTGCATCTCTCCCACTCCCTCTCTCTTTACGTCTCTTGAGGGGGAAAAAAAGAAAGGAGCTCACCTCGCACTGAAAAACAGTTTAACCTCGAGAAAAAATAAGTTATGTGGCATTCAGATTTAATACTGCGGTGGTGGCTGCACATCAGACCTGTACGAAGCCTGATCTGGCTGTGATTGTATCTCTGAGGACGGATGTTAAACCCTCTAGAACGGAGCGTATTGCAGACAAGGTTGTGCAAGTGCACTTTACATTACTGTAATTACACGGCAGCTTGTGCAAATAAATAAAACTTTCAAAGCCAACATGTGGTTATTACATTCATTTTACTCGTGCTGTTGCAGGAAGCCAGAGAAGGGACAAAGTGGGGAAAAAAGGCTTTTGGACACTGAGGCAAAATCTGGTGTTACAGTGGGTATTTTTGAAATTAAACTTTGTTTTTCGTCATTTTAAATTGTTAATACACTATTTTAACATGCAGTAAACAATAAATAATTGCCAAATATTGAAAGTTATTCTGGGAAAAATGGGCAAAAGCACTTATTCACAGGATCGTTTTCTGGTCCTTTTATGGTTAAAATAAGCGCACACACAAAATAAAAGTCCAGACGGACATTTTGAGGCTTAGGTGTTAAAGGGTTAATACCAGGTCTGAACGAGGTCTTTAAAGGGCAGAAAACAACAAACACTAGTTAATCAAAGAACAATTTCACAAGTGCAAGGAAAAGATAGAAAGCAATTACAGGTGTTATACCTCGAAACTCTATAGTATACTAAAGTTTTGTGATATAATTATTGAAAACTACTGCAACTGTACCTAGTCACCATGGTAATACTAATTATACTAAATGTAATGGACAGAAGTTTGCTTTATTTCTAAAGCCTGTTGTCATCTCCTCTCTCATCCCAAATGAGCAGACGACAGCATCTGCAATCTGTGTTAAGATAAAGCTCTGAGGACTTGGAAAGAGATGTGGAACAAACACACACACACACATGCGCTCACACGTGAGTAAACGTGTGAGGTCATAAAAAGGTAAGACATTGTCCCTGTGAAATAGGGCACATGTCACAGCACAGCGCCATCACTGTCAGATGAGAACATTTTCTGCTGCTTCCATATTAAACGGATGATCAGAGCAAAAGAGAAATCCTTAAAAACAAATCACTCGCAGACAGACAGGATATTACACTGCGTGAGTACTCAGACAGTATTATGCAAAGGCAGAGGGTTCGGAATGACACTCCATTATTCTTCCAGTCTGTGTAAACTGTTGAGAAATACAAATATTGTTTATGGTTCATTGCACAGGCAAATAAAAAAAAGGGGGGGGGAGGGGTGGGGAACTCTTTGTCTTTTAAGTGCATTGCAATTGGAATTCGAAGCTGTTCAAATGGAAGGGTCATTAAAATGTTATCTCCTCACTGTACAAAGATGCAGCGCAGGAAATGTTTATCTCATCCGCTGTATGTAATTAGACTGCATTTCCCCTGCGATTAAAACGTTTATAATGTTAAGTTATTTAATTATGGCGTCTTCTGCTAGGTTAAGGGAATAGTTCAACATTCTGGGGAATTGTAAAAATACACAATTCACAGATTAGCTTCTTCGGGTGGAGTCATTGGTGTGACTTCGAAACGGCAGAAATATTTTATTTTGTGTTATTGAAGTTCATCATCATATGTTTTCTCTCAAAACAGCAACGCCGTGTTGTTCATTACATGCATTTTCATTTTCATTTGGCAGACGCTTTTCTCCAAAGTGACTTGCAAGTGATCAACATATTAAGGTTACTGTGTAATAGGAATACATTCAATGTTAATGGGAAACATTCCACGAGAACAACAACACAGTCATTAGAGTTATGGCACAGTAAGAAAACATTAGGAGGAGATAAATAATGAGCTCTAGGTAGGTTCAAGACCAAAAATGCAGGAGTAGAGTGTGCTCAAGACAGTCAGTCAGTTAGGATATTTGCATATTTGATGCTCATATTGAATTTATCAGTAAGAGTTTCATAGAAATCATATTTGTATTCTGACACTACATCTGTTAGGGATGAAGATTTCTAGCAAGAAAGCTATTCAATGGTTTTATTCCACTACTTCTACACTGCAGCACATGAGAGTTACTGGAAATAATGCAGGGTTCACAGCGTGTTGAGCAAAGGGGAGCAGACAGTGAGATGCATTCAGAGACCCTGGTAAATGTCATCACTTCTGCGGGATCTGCAGTGTGTTGAGCTTAGAGGAGCAGCTTAAAGACGCACTCAAGAAACGTTCATTTTCATCCCTTCTGTCAACACACACGAAGTCCACTAACAAAATGCTTGACTTTATAGAGGTTGTTTTTTTTTTTACATACAAACTTGATCATATTGTATGTACATATTTACATACCTTAGGATCATTCATTCATTCATCTTCTACGACTTTATCCTCCCCATGAGGGTCGTGGGGGGGTGCTGGTGCCACAACCGTCCACAATCACATCTCCAGTCAATTTAGTGTCCAATTGCCTAATCCGCAAATCTGCATGTTTTTTTGGACTGTTGGAGAAAACCCACGCACATCCGGGGAGAACATGCAAAAATCAAGCCACTAAATACTGGTCACATATCACATTTTTTGTCACTTAAATGTTAAATGCCATAAATAATCTTTGTTTATTTATATCTTGATCATTTCATGTGTGTGTAAGACAGAGAGAGAGAGAAAGAGAGCGCTATTATGATGACAGCCAATTAATTCCGCTCATTGGGGCCCAACAACAGTGACTCGCAGGCTGCATCAGTCATGCAATAAGGCCGCACTGGCATCAGGGAATGCACATGCACTGGGCCCCCTCCCTCACGCGGGGAGGGGGCCCAGCGTGAAACAGCCTCACGACTTAAGGACAGCGTCGGCCGCGGTCGACTGCAGCCTGTGAGCGTCAAACTTCCAACAAAGCATTTAACAAGCACAACAGAGCACAGTGCTAACAGCTCATTCAAAGGCTATCACGGAGTTTACCACCTACAAGTACACAAACAAACAAGTCTATTATGGTTGATGTAATGCCGCATTTTTAAAAGGCAACTGCACATTGATATAATTATGGATGTAAGGTGGGTCACAGAGCAGTGTACAAGTAATTAAGGCTCCACTGTATGCTCGCCTCTATTAAATCTGACCACACTTGGACTATGCAGAATAGCAAGGACGCTGGGGAAGAAATCTGCAGACAACACTGCAAATGTGAAGGACTCGCGCGCGCACACACACACACACACTGCAATGCTCACAGAATACATTTTTTACCCAATCAATGTTGACCATGAACAGCCTGCTGAACAGCTTGTAATGTTCTACGTGAATGCCAGGATTGATCGCAGATTATATATTAGCCATTTAGTTCATTTTCCAAACGTCAGTGTGTGTGGTAGTCACCGAACTGTGTCGCATCGGAGCATCTGCTTTATCTTCAAAAGGTCAAGAGGGACGCCGTCAATGCTCATCTGAGTATCTTCTCATTCAAACGTACAGTATTTAACACTGTTTGAGACTGAGCTGTCCCACCAAAAGCAGGAAAATCATACACAATTCTACCTGTTTCTTCAGACACAGACACATGCATGTTTAGATATGCACACCATTTCTTTGTATTGCAGTAAGCAATTGGCAGATTAATGTATATGTTCATTGTAGTTTAGAAATAAAAAGGTCAAGCTCTATCAAAACCTTACTGCTCCCCACTTCCTGTCCCTGAACTCTAGTCAACCTGTGTACACACACACACTATTAGGGTTCGAGTTATAATCTGGACTTTGTGAGGGTCTCCAATAACCAGTGATGGGAGAGACTAATTACTGTTTCAACGCTGTTACCGTTACTGACAATAAAATGTGGCGCGTTGCTATAATTAAGCTCACTGAAGCTTCCTGGTAAGCCAATCAGAGGCGGAGTTGAGCAGGCGTTCACATACACACCTGCACAAATTATTTTTCCCCCATTGAGCTAAAACGCATGAAAATGTCAAATGTACATTATGTTCAGTAACAAAGTGTTGACGGCACACACCCATAGACCATATAACAGATTAGAGATAGTGAAACGTCGCTGTTTATTATGCGTTCACACAGCAGCCCATAATTACATAGGGACGATTGCAACAACAAATCATTTCTTCTTTTTATAAAACATAAAAAAAAGGTATGACAGCACAGACACACACACCATATAACTTTGGATTGTTGCCTGGTTTGGTTTCTTAAACAAGGCAAATGAAGTGGATTTAAGTGTTTAGATTTTGTACAGGACAGTTTTGTCTTCTCTGCATCTGAATGATCCGTCCCCCAGTGTACATTTTTAGTTTACTTTACTACTTAATATTGTGTAAATCTGTTGAATACTCCCCTTATTAATAGTGATATTAATAATACTGTCGAGGTGTAAAATGAAAAGCCTGTTGTTGGTTTCCTTCGTAGTTTCAGTTCCGGCGTTCTTGTTTCACGGAGGACAGTATTATGCGCAACAACGGGTGTGTTTACTGTTTTGCTGCGTGTGCATATTAGTTGGAGGAACACATTTCACAGAGGAGTGGGGGTTACATATGTTAGAACCACTTCATAAAGTGACTTTATTACTGTTCATAATGTAAAAAGCAATTTTAGGTTTCCAGGTTGTTAACAGTAATTCAAACAACTTTAAAATTTAACTACTTATCCTCTAGAGCTGCAGTGCATGCATCTGGACCAAACTTCATCATTTTACAACTTAACAATATTTTATCAAACTTTATAGCTTAATATTAAGTGAGAATCTGGTAAACCTGTAATTAATGACTTAACAACGTCACTGCAGGAGTGATACCTTTTTAAAAGTGTTTCATAAAGATTCATGACCCTCACGTTGCGAATGGTGTAACATCATCAATTAAGCCTTGTTCCCGCATAACAATCCATCAAGTTGGGATTTGTTATGTTAATTAATTGTTAACAAATTGATGGTGGCCCAGATGCTTTGCAGCCCTTTGAGACTATTATTTGACAGGTTTGCCTGTAATTACAGGGCAGGATGGAAAGATAAGTCGCACTGAAAGAGGATCGCCTCAGAAGTTGTAGCAAAAAACGGCGGATGTAAAAATAAATGAATATGATCACTCTGGTGGTCGAAGTCTGCGGTGTCATACATGCCTGCAGCTTGATGGACCGCTGTACTGCAGGTTAGATGCAGGACGTCTTGGTGAGAAACAAATGATGAGGACGACCAGTAGGGCTGATGTGCTGCCTCTGCCAGTATTCTGCCTACAAAGGGCCATTACCCAAGGTCTGCAGCTGACAGATGAAGCCCTCCTACCGGTGCAGGGCCACGCTGTGATTTACAATATTTATATTTAACCAGAGAGAGATTAATTATCGCTGCCAAATTGACAGGTCCAAAGAGGTGAGGGACATTTCTGTCCGACATTGTCATTCCTCACTGTGCTTCCTGCCAGAGGGCATTGCTCCTGACCTTGGACTACCAGGCACGTTGGGCATCCTGCGTCCCTCTTCGTGCTCGTACTCCTCCCTGGACCTTTAATAATGATCCTCCTCTATTCTTTGCAAGGATTGCACTCACTCGCTCACCGCTGACAAGCTTACAGCCCCGACAACAGCTGACAATGTAAAGCTCACCTATGTTTTTTGATCATGGATCACGCTTTAATATAGACTCGTGTTCAAGTGCGTGTGTGTGTGTGAGTGAGAGAGAGAAAACACATCTTGCCCCAAGCAAAGAAACAAAAGAGCTATCACTCCACTCTGTGCTTTTCCACCCTCTTGGTTTACTGATGCCCTGCAGATGTCCTCGGCCACTTTTTATATCCAAGTACTGTACATTGAGTGATGACTTTTTTTTTTTTGTCTTTAATGGCGTACACCGTTTCTGTTGGTATTTATTGTGTGATCCATCATGCGGCAGACAGGATTGGACCCATCATATCTCTGATGTGTTTACTCTATCTGAGGGTAGGAAGTAGCAACATAAGCCCCATTTCCTCTAGCGACTCGCCTCGACGCGACGCGACACAGTTATTCTGCATTTCTATTAGCGATAGTACCGGGTACTTTTCTTAGTGCCTACTGCCGGGGCTACCGATTGGTCGTCCGACACAAGAATCAAGCCGAACAATGCCAAACTGTAGATCAGTTAAAAAGAACTAACAATCCTAAAAACGTGGGTTAATAATTACCAAAGGAGATGTCTAAAATCTCAACATTTAACAGGAGGAGTCAGGTGTATTTAACGACAGCACTGCTGAAAGCAGCGATCGAACCCTGTCGCTGTATTTCAGCTCAGTGACTGTGTCAGACGGAGTCTGTGCTCCGGTCACGGAGGAAGTACTGAACAAATCTTTGTTTAATTAACGGATTCTAATGATTGAGTTACACTGAAAACAACCGCTTCACAAGTCACCAGTTTGTGTGTGTCGCGTGTCAAACATAGTCACGGCAGTTTCACGTTGAGGAGCTACTACAGTAACGGAAACACAGTCAAACTGTGTAGAGTCACGGCTCACGAGGCGAGATGAGGGCAAGCCGGGTCCATGTAGTGGAGACACGGCAATATATTGGTGATGTTGCATGTCGCAGCTCTTCCTTCCCTTACAAGCATGTAGGAGAATCTATGGTATCATTCGGTGCATTAGAAACATGATGGTCCAGCATGGCGGCCTCTATATAGAAGACCTGATACAGTATAAAAGGGCTCAATTTGTGGTAATAACAAAAAAATAAAAAATTTATACATTCAGGTGATTGTACACTCAAACATTCAGCCCAGTGGAAATGACTTCACCTAAATCTTACACATTGGACCTTTAATACTATGACATAAAATACATTTTCCACGGTGCAGATAATAAAAAGCCATAATATATCGATGGGCTCCGTGTTGTAAAAGCCAGGACAGTCCACACTGCAGACTCAACAACAAAAGCTGAGCCTCTAAAAGTCTTTGCATTTCCAGTTACACTGCTGCACACTGCATTTCATTTCAAATCATTTTTTAAAAAAAAACACCTTAGTGATCTTCTCATTGCCCAAATGTGTGTTTGCTTGGTTGTTTTTTTTTTTTGGATTTCTCGCGCAGTGACCGAGAGCAACGCTTCCAGGAATCGGAGTTTGATTTTCATCAGCAAGTTCAATTCACACACAGTTGTTGTGTTAGTCAGCACTTAACGCCGATGTTGCCCGTCTGTCGGTTCACCTTCTGTCTCCAGCTGAATAAATCATACAAACATAATTTAGCTTGTTATGTAGCACAAGATGTGGATGCAGCAGGATCGTGTCACTGAACTTCCTCTTTGATGGTGAATAAGAGAACAAGTTTGCGCCATGCTGGGAAATGACCTTATGCAGGAAAGGGAGAGAGTGTTCATTTTTGTTTAATGTTTCCTCTTTACCTCTCATCCTATACACAGTCTGGTATAAAGGACATAAAAGGGACACTTGAGTATCTTTCCAGAAAATGACTTTTATAATCTTACTTAAAGTCTTAAAGTATATGACATTTACTGTAGTTTTCTGATATAAAATGTGCTTCAGTTTTAGAAGTAAGAAGGTGAGGAGTTAGGATTGAGCCACAGTAGCTCAGTGGTATAGCGAGTTGTCTTTTGACTGGAAGGTTGTAGGTTCAATTCCTGGTTGTCTTCTTCTGATTCTATTTGGTAGTAACGAGTCACAAAGATAGTTAGAGGAAATGTAGTGGAGTAAAAGTAAAAGTTGCTAGAAATACAAATGACAGAGTACAGATACGTACATTTTGTACTTAAGTACAGTCACAAAGTATTTGTACTTTGCTGCACAAGTACACACTCGAGCTAGTCTCCTCAACTTTCTTTATCTCTTCCTTCCTTTCTTTCTTAGTCACCCCTCACCTTTGTCTCCCTGGTGTCATCTATCTGCGTTCACTGCTTCTCAGAGCCGAGACGCTCACCTATGGCACTCTCCCCTGACACCATCACTTGCACTTTGTAGACTAAGAATCAGAAAGAAGGACAAGGTGCTAATGACTTCCCTTCAGTTCAGCCCTGGGGCTCGAATGAATATATATATATGTCCTGACTAAATGCAAAGATTTACTACGTTAACATTTTATCTTCTTCTACACATGGGACGACACCGAAGAGGGGCAACGAGGGCTGGACAGGAAGTGCCATGCAGGACCCATAACCACCTTTACTAATCCACTGACACCAGTACCAGCTCAAATTACCGATGGAAATCACTGACCCACAATGAGAGCGATTTAAGATGCAGCTCAGCATTTGCAGTCTCACCTCTATCACTCTATGTTTCTCTCTCTTTAAAACCCTTACATCACATCACACCACCCCTCCTCCTCCTTCCTCTCTCTCTATCCAAAGCAAGTGCTCCAAAAAAGGAGTGATCACACCAATCCAGAGTGTCAGCATGGGAACAATTGACAGGCAGGTGCAGAACATTTCATAATGAAGGTTATTTATACATGACCCCGTGCAGAGCTGGACATGCTGCCTCATCGTCACCTAGTAAACACTCTTTTTCTCCTGCTTTCTTTCACTTCAGCTTTTTTCACACTAAAATTAGCAGGTGTAATAGGTTGTTGTTTGTCTGCCCTGCGGTAAAAAAGAAAAAAACAACGACAACAAAGTGGAGCTCAGTGACAAAAGTACAGTCGTTATTATTGCTGCATCTTTTACTTCAGGCCTTCGTTCAAACTCAGTGAGTGAGTTTTAATGTACTAATCGGATTTGTTAAAATAAAGTATGGCTCAGTAAAGACATTTGTGGTTAAAGGATATGCTTACGGCTACAGTACCAATGTGCAGCTTAGCGTTGCTCAGGAAAAGAGGCCAGAATTTTACTAATGCCGATCGGCGCCAAACCCGGAGTGAATTTGTCAAAAACCCATTTTAAACCCAGGATTTGATGATTTTGGTTTTTTTCCCTTTCCCTTTTACACACACACATAAACACTTGCATAATTAAAAGCCACAAATATAAAGTTAAATCTGACATCAGTGATGTCAGCTCAGACTGAGACGTCAGTGACTCTCAATCCAATTACATTAATCAACCATAGAAAATCCATACTGAGGGCTGATGAACAATCTTTACTGCCAAATTACAGGGATGGCACTGTTATAATTGAAGCCGGTTGTGGCTGTCACTTTCTGCCTAATGAAATAATTTTGTTGAACTAACCCTCTGACCATGATTATGACAGACATAATTATCTGTCTTTTTTTAAACATAAATAAATAAATAAATAAATAAAACATATTGTGCTTTAATTCCTAGACCGACACACTCTTCCGTCAGCGTTAGAAGTCTGCGTATAAAAATAGACGGCGCGAGAGATCAAGTCAAAGAGGACAGACAGATTTTCAAGGCCGGTCACCGACTTCACAGGCGCCGGAGACATTAAAAGGTCATACGCTTTCACGGGATCACTCGTTGAACACGGCGCCATAACATCTATACTTCAAAACAGCTCTCACTTCGTGCAGCACGTTTAATTCAGTCGGCAAGGTCAAAGAGGTCATTGGACAAAGTGCTGCTCATCTTATCTCACCCACAGCCACATGCTGCTCCACGCGCCGCTCATCTGCCAACGCAGTGCGCTACTGCTCTCTACTGACAGCTAAAAGAAGGATTTCTTTCACTTGATATGATTTTTTTGCCCAAAAAGTGAGTTGCAGCTGCAATCACATCGTGTCATTGCCCATATCATGAGGGATGTAATCCCCAGTGAACTGAGCAGCAGGGTCTTATTATTATGAGATACACATCAATCTCCCAGTAAATGGTTTTCTGTTTGTTGACCATCACTGAAGAAACACATGTCCCCCTTCTCTGTGTATCTCCTGCAGGATCTGTGTCTGGGAGACGCTTGATAATAAACCTATCAGCTCTTAAAAGGATAATTTTGTTTGTGTAGAGTTCCATACTTCTTTCGGGACTCGGGCTGCAGAATCATATTATTCTTACTTTAAAAAGGGAAAGGGGGGAAAAAAACATCACAGCTAGTGATGTTGTGTTGTCTCCCTCTGGTGGTGTCTGGTGGCATTACAAGCTGTTCAAGCGCAATTCTCCATTTTCATAATCTGTACATACACAGCAGACATTTTGACAGGTGTTACTGATAACATTATGGCTCTGCTCAGCTCATGTGAGGCTTTACAGTGTGACAGTAAATCAGCATGGGCCCTGAGAGTGAGGAGGCTAAATGGAACTCAGACATCAGTCATTTGATTATTTTCACCTGTGATTTTCCAACTGTGACTCCTTAAAATGTCCGTCATGATAAATCCTCCCACTGTACAAGCTGTGAGGTTTTCAATGTGGAATCTGTTTGCATCCACATTGAATTAAATTAAGAAAATGCTTAGATTCAGTGAAATAAACCAGAAATACAGGGGTACATGTAATCACAAAGGTTATAGGTTATACACATTTAAACAGCACCTGAAGCAAAGATGGTCCTATTCCAAATCCATCAGTAATCCATTTAGATTACAGATTAGGTTACACCAACAACCAACCCGTCTCTTCCAAATAAACTGTATACTGTATCTCATACCAGCACATCTGGTTTAGTAGCTCAAGATAACGCCGATAAAAGTATTTTCCCCTAAACACAACACAGGTCCAAAGCCAAGCAGCATTTCATACAAACAAACACTTAAGTCACAGGATTCAACAGTGTGTTTCTTATCTTTCAACAACAAAACTTCACCAAAACAGCAGCAGAAAGAGGAAATGAGCAGCAGTGCTCATGTCTTACTTTGTGTAGTTCATGTATAAATCCATGGTTTGGTTCCAAGCTAATGCTTACTCCCTGGGTTTTGAAAACAGGTGGCATCCACACTTCCCTCCTTTGAGGTCTTCTTCTTTGGATTTTAGACTAAAAAGACCCCCCAGTGGTGTAGTGCTGCCCTCTACTGGCGGTCAATGGTTCCTCTCGTTGTCAATATTGTGATTATTACTTTGTTTGTTTTCAAACATTTGCCTGCTGCCACTGTAACAAACTTGTGTGAAGATTATGGGATGTTGTCATCATCTTGATACTGCTTAGTTAGTGACACATGATGAAGGGTCCAGTGTGTAAGAATTAGTGACATCTCATGTGGAGATTGTAACAAAGCCCTTCCCTTTTCAGAAGGAAATAGACACTGTTCTCTACTCTCTACTTTTTCACCCTCTCTGTCATTCCGTTCTTCTTCTTCTTTTTTCGTTAATGCATCAGGTTTATGCGGGCGAAGCTGTTCTTCTTCTCTGCTCTGGCTGGTTTGTCCATTCAAGAGGGCAGCCTCTGTAAAGCAAGGCTCTTACATGTTAAAAAAAAACAATTTCAAAGCAAGTTGTACACTACTACAGGGCTGTCTTTTTGCACTATGCACCCAACCTTGTCATTTATGATTTTAGAGAGTATGTGCGCTACATGTTTTTCACATCTTTGTCCTTCTTGGAGGTTTTTTTTTTTTTTCTTTGCATCAAAAAAAATAACGTAAACACCACAATTGCTCGAGCATCCATTACACATTGTCAGTGTTCATCCACCGCTGACAGCTCTCAGAGGCCCTGATGGAGGTCCCTCTCTTCGTCCTTTGATGGACTGGGTCCATTCACCCTACTTCACTATCTGCCATATGGTGTGCTGGTGGAAGAAAAGAGCGCACTCTAAACTGCTTTTTTTGTCTGTGCGTGTCTGTCATACATGGAGGAAGGCCCATTAGAACAAACCACTTCTCCTTGAATGCTAATTAAACACTGTGATGGTTTTCTTGAAAGCTGCACCACGAGATGACTAACAACCTCATTTTGCAAGTGTTGAAAAAAAAAAAACAGTTGGAGAGAAATGTGCAGAGAGAAGCCCAGAGAAGTATTCATATCCTTCACTTAAGAAAAAGTATGAAAGCTTCGGCACGCATTTACTCTGCTAATGTGTTTTTTTAAAAAGTTGTCAGCATATTTTACCTACAGCATTGAATGACCCTGTCCAATTTTAAGGTTGTTATATTAAATATGCATTTTAGATCGTTCATAAAAGTGTATAATGTGCAAATTTTCCGTACAGTTCTACAAAAATTAAGATAGCCTAACCCTAACCCATTATCAGTCAAACACATTTTAATTAATGTCCTTAGTGGAAAACTGATAGCATAAATAAACATGAAAATATATTAGATGATTAGAATCAGGGAGGAATAAAGGTGAGAACTTAATTTTAATTTTAAATATTGGAATAACTCTGTTGATTTTTGCATATTTTTTACAAATATTTTGTCAGACTGAGTGGCAGAGATTGCATGTTTCTGGTCGGTGTCTAATAACTCTTGTGATCAGTGGGGCAAGTCTGACTTTAAGACCTGCTTTACTGTCCCCTTCAACCGTTGAGGGGCCTCCTATATCATGTGTTTATATATGGCACCCTGCCGAGACTTGATCTCTGAAGCGCCTCAGTGAGTGGAGCACAGCTCAGCTCCTCTCACATAGTACCTTATTAATATTATTATAATTAAACATCATGGAAATAATATATTCACAATTTAAAAAAAAATTAACACATTATTTTTAGGCCTGTAAACCCATCACAGGTTCTAGCTCACTGTTAACCTAATGTAAGAAAGAAGTCCTCTCCTTTTATTGTCGCTCCCCAGGAGTTCATCAATTAGCCTGTTACCACAGATAACATTGACTTAATGAACCGAAACTTTAACTAGAATATTACTTCCCTTTTCCCAAATTAATGAAGCTGCTAATTGTCCTAATTTGCGTCTGAAAAAGCCAAGGCATTACGGTTTCTCGCTTTGCTCACTAGAACCACCTCTTGTAGCTTGGGGTGTGTGAGGAAAATTACAGAGTAGACTTCTCCCGACATCAAGAGGTTCACTGTTCCTGGTGCTCGATGGTGTGACAAAGACAAAAAAGAAAGAGGAAACACTCCATTGTTAAGGAAAATGGATGAGCCTTTAATTACAACCACCATGGAGTCTCACTGTTTAGTTCACTGAAGTCTGTAGTGACTCAGCTACTACTCTCTAAATAAATGTCAAGGTAGAGTTAAAATCAAGTTTTAAAATGACTGAAAGACAGTGGGATGGACACAGTCGAGGAGGACAGAGGTGGAGTACTGAAGTATTCTACTCAAGTACTACTACTACTTTGACTTAAGTACAAGTACTGGTCTAAAAATGTACTCAAGTTAAAGTAAAAACGTAGCTTATTTAAAATGTACTCAGAGTAAAAGTTACTTAGTTACTTTTTGTGTTGTGAAAACAGGACAAGCGGACAAATATCTCACATTAATTGTTTTCAATTAAAGGTAAATCTTTAAAAATAAAGTATGTAAACACATAATGTGTGAGTCAAAATGGGTCAAAGGTCACAAATGCTTTAACTTTCTCACTCATTGACCTGAATTAACACCAATTCACCTGTTCTCTTTATTCACCTGTCCTCTTTGTTCACCTGTCCTTGTCATTCACCTGTCCTCACCATACAACTGCCCTTGTCAGTAACTGTTCGTCATTGTTCACCTGTCCTGTCCTCATCATTCACCTGTCTGCATCATTCACCTGTCCTCGTCGTTCAACTGTCCTCATCATTCACCTATCGACATCATTCACCTGTCCTCGTCATTCACCTATCCACATCATTCACGTCTCCTCATCGTTCACCTGTCCACATCATTCACCTGTCCTCATCGTTTAACTGTCCACATCATTCACCTGTCCTCATCGTTCACCTGTACTTCCAAAAAAACATACTTAAGTAAAAGTAAAATTACTGAATGATTATAAAAATTACATAGTACACAAAAAACCTACTCAATTACAGTAACGCAAGTACTGTAATTGGACTACACATAGATATATGTTATCCTTGCATGACCAGTGATAGCTCTAAATATCCCAATATTTCCTAAATTACACACAATCCAAATAAACGTAGGCGACATTCCTCTCATTTAATTACACATGAGAGACCAGTGTTACGTTCCACGTGGCATGTGTGGATGAATTGAAGTTCTAATACAGCGTCACAGTGTATGAACAGGTGGACAATGAAAGTGAGATACGATACTTCAAAGTAAGACTGTAAAAGTAGTGTTGAATTAATTATAGATTGCTTGAGGGAATGGTTTCTCAACTGCAGTTCCCCGGAGATAACCGAGTGGGTTTTTAAGGCGTCCCCAGTGAAAAGAGGACTGGTTTAATTTCACTATTAAGTCTGCTTCATTTAGCAGAAATTAGAACAGTGACATGATGTTTAATTATTATTATTGGAACAGATCTCTCTCTCTATTAAAAGCCCATGAGTGATTAGAAGACAAAAAAGAACAGAAACAGTGTAAAAACAGTGTGATTCTAGTTCACAGTTGTAACCATGCACAGTGTATACACTCAGATGGTTATTTAAAGTTGAATAACCGCCGTGGATGTTGTTGCCGCAGAGATTTGCTTTTTTGTTTTTTAACGGTTACAAGTCGTGGTTGTCTGTAAGAGGTCAGTGACGTGTTATTAAGCCAACTACAAAATTGTTGTGACTTTTTTTGCACACAACCACTTTTTTTGTTCCATTGTGTATGAGTATTTTATTGTATAGTCATTGTAGAGTGTTACAGTTACAGGTGGAGATATCAGAAGACTATAATGTGAACACAATTTAAGAACCCTATAAATACTTTACTGGTGTCAAATATGAAGTATGTTGTTCTTTGTGTTCAAAGTTGTACTTTTTCTTATATATACTGTATGTGACGTCTTCCACACACTTGTGCTGAATGTGCAATATGCTGTTAAATGTACGTGCAGTAATGTTTTGGAGTGCAATAAGAGGTTTCCAAGCAATATGTTGATGAGTGCAATATGTGGCCATATGGAATGTTGGCAACTGGCCTTTTCTCCCCACTTTCTTTCTTTCTTTTTTACCTATTCTATTTATTAACTGTGATTTATGTAGCTTTTATTTATTGATTGTGATCAATGTGGCACCAGTGAGGCAAAAATGAATTCTCCTATGGGGGCAAATAAAGTGTTTACTGTATATCGTAAAGAACAATTTATTATTTTATTCATTTTATTTTAATGCATGGGTCACAGCGAGACTCAGCACAGAAAGTTAACATAACTTTGTGTGTGTGCGCGTGTGTGTGTGTGTCAGGAGGTCAGTAGAAGTTGACCTCAAATGTTCCTCACACCTCCTCGGCCACCGCGGCCACGCCCACACTCACGCCCCGCACCAGATGGGAAATGTAGCCCGCATTTTTAAAGTCCGCACGCAGGTCTGCAGGCTGTTGCGCTGGCAGTCGCGCTGAAGGCATGAAATATTCATGTCGCCCCCAAAGTTGAATGGACACCCCGGGACGGAGAGCGTGCCGATTTATTAAACTAAGACCAGGCCTCATTACACTGCTGGCGGCGAGGAAGGTCACGGTGATTTTCGTTACCAGTGCTACCAGTGCAGAGAGAGAGAGAAGGGGGGGTGGTCAACGTCACTGCGTCATCTCAGATCCCCCCCCCCTCGTTATTAATGACCTAATGAGTGATTAGCTCCAGTGTCAGAGCGCTGAGCGTCACGGAGGAAGCTGAGTTGTCGCTGCGCGCAGCATATGGGAGACGTGGACGACACTGGCTGTGACAGCGGTGTGTAGAGTTTGTGTCGGTTTGTCAGTGGGTGCCAGGGGACACCAGCTGATAGGCACAGGGCAAAGACCCCCCCCACCACCACCAACACCCCCACCCCCGCCCACGTAACCATAAATAACTGTAGTCTAATTTATCTTCCTTGATCTGCTGCCACTTACAGGGCGATTAAAGCGATAATATGTGATCTTCTATTTACTGAGTATAGAAAAAAAAAAGCTACATGCACAGACACTTAAAGGGCTAGTGTGTGAGACATTGAATCACCCACCTCCTTTCACCAGAAAGGATGGGATTCTTCTTTATTTGCATATTACGTTTCCACTTCAAAATCCAAAACACACACTCAAGAATGAAAAAATGTAGAAACAACAGAAAACGCCTAGAAGTTCAGGCTATTTTTTAACTTCCAAAGACCTTTCGTGCACATTATATGCCCTGAACATCACTAATGACATGTGAAATTTGTCTAAATTAACTAATAATACTTCCCATCGCGATACTTATACGTTTTGCTATGGGATTTTAAGTTGTCTTTGTATGTTTCATACTTTCAGTATTGTTTCATTGGTCTTTCTGCGTTGCTGCTAAACTCTTTTCATCACATGAACAACAAATGGGGTAAATCCAAGAAAGCTGTTTTCATTAATAAAGTCTCTGGTTTCCATACTACATATAAAAGGTTTATTTTTAAGGGACTGATTATACAATAGAGAAACTAAGTGATTCTTATTTTAAAAGGATTATATAGTTACACAAACATACTTCCACACACTGGACGATTATTATAGTTTTACAGCAAGGTCATGAAACTGCAGTGCCAGTTAAATGTTTGCAAGTATTGATGTGCCTGCCTGTTACGCCATAAAACTAAACTTCAAGTACAATTGTATGTACAGTTTCATATTATTCAGGCTTTAACTCAGCCCGAGTTTACCTCAGTCATGTTTACATCCAGAGGAGTCACTGATGTTTATGACTGAGGAGACACTGATGCACAAGTGAAGGCTGCTGACACTTGTATTAGAATATGTATTGTTATGTTTTCATCGTTTCCTTTCCTTTATATATTGTTTGTTGATTTTATAGTGTGCTGTGAACACAACAATAATAATAATAATTATAAAAAGAAGTCCCTTATGCCCCATGCATGTTTTGCTCCCTGCCACTTCGTAAAAGATTTATAAGTTGCCCTCGCTCATCTTATCAGTTCTCATGGACGTGATACAGACAGGTGTGTCTCTGGCCTTGTCTCCCACCTGTTCCTTTTATTATTCTCGGGCAAATAATCATCGTCCACATTTTACTGCTTGTTTGAGAACAAGCCTCTGTACCCTGACACGTCCTGTAAGGGTTAGAAACCATTAAGGAGTCGGTTGCTCATGAGAAACACGTCCAAGTCTGTTTTCCATGGACTGGGAACCTGGTGGTGGAAATCTCTGATGATGATGATGATGATGAGGATGCAGCCTTGAATGATAATGTGGGTACAAAAAAATACAAGTTCACTCTCAAAAGTTGCTGAACTTACTAATAAATGTGAAAGCATGTTTGGCTTGCACACTTGTTACTTTATTGTTGCTGTTTGTGGGATTAAGACAAAGTGACACGCAGCTCAGACTTGGGTTCATCAGATCATTAAGCTTCAGAAACATTAAAGCCACGCTCCTAAATGATTAATACTCTCAGTTCCCCCTCTGTGTGAGGATAATAACAAGGTCGTGATTGAGTTACAATGCACAATAGGAATGGGGGGGGGGAAGTCGAGCATTGTCTGGTTGTTCTTTGACAGGGTCAGAGGGGATTGTGTGATTGGCTGCTGCAGGGCTGTCAGAGCTGAGTCCGAGCGCTGGGGAGTGACACTTAGGTGACTGCATGAGAGGAGGCTGGCTGTATATAAAATGCTGGCGCAGTGCAACCCACTTCACAGGCGAGGACATCAGCTTCTGTGTGACCTTTTCCCTGCATTGTGCGCGACCTCAGGCCAGTACAGTGATGAGTGCAAAAGCAGAGATTTCAAGCTGGTCCGAGTACCCGGAGGATTTCGCCCTGCTGCAGCAGCGCAGCCTGGCCCACATCAACTCCAAAAGTTGGATTTCTGCAAACTCAATCCGTATGTTCTCGAGGAGGGACGCGCACGACGTGGGCATCCCACTGGAGAAACTTCATCCATCAAGTGAACTGCCCGAGTGCGCGTCGGCTGCAGGGATCACAGAGACAGACTGCGAGAGTACAGGAGAGGGAGACAAGACGAGCCACTACACTGGTCCACAGAGACACCGGCGCGTAGCAGCCAACGCCAGAGAGAGGAGAAGGATGCACGGCCTGAACAAAGCGTTTGACGAGCTGAGGAGCGTCATCCCGTCAATGGAGAATGAGAAGAAGTTGTCCAAATATGACACTCTGCAAATGGCGCAGATTTACATCACTGAGCTGTCGGAGCTTCTGGCCGGCGTGGTTCAGTCGGAGCGCATGAGCTCAGCAGACAATACCTGCAGGAGAAGTCTGATCCAGACTCTGCTGCCTGCGGTCAGTGCGCAGGACCAGCTGATGGGAGGACAGCGAGACTCCGGTGCCTCCGTGGGCCACCTGTTTATACTTGGACCTACATCTGACCTGGGGTCAAATAAATCCACGGCCTCATCCCACTGCAGTGATGGCGAATCCTCGCATCTCAGTGACATGGAGGAAAGCCACAGTGGGAGACAATGACAGAACATTGAGCACTGATTCCTGACAATTTACACTGCAGTGACTCTTGTTGGAGAACCAAATACTACAGCGTGTAGAAATGTCGATCATAGTTCCTACATGTATTCTCCTTCATGATTACTAGCTTAGGTGTTGCACTGCCAAATGGAAAAATAATGTAGAAACTACTGAAAACACCTGAGAATGTTTGACTTCAGGCCACCTTGAACTTCCAAAGGCCTTTTTATGCACTTTACATGCCCTGAACATCACAAGTGACTCATGACTTTTGACTAAATTAAAAATAATTATTTTCATATTTATGTTTAGCTATGAGTATTTTATGAAAACTAGTTTGCAACAATAAAGATATAGTTAAGAAACAACTATGCATTTTACGTTGTCTTTGTGTCTTTCATACTTCAGTCAGCGACATATTCAATACACTCTTATATTTTCCACCATGTGAAGCAGAAAGTTGCACATACGGCGTGTTCAAAAAGCAAAAACACAATTAGGGTTGTTGGTCTTTTTGCATTGCTGCAAAACTCTTATTATGCACCATGTACATCAAATAGGGGGGAAAAAAAGTCCATTTCAAAGCTGTTTTCATTAATAATCAGGTTTTCATTCAGCTTATCAACTAATTGTGATGTCACAGGGACCCACATCCTCTCTAATGTTCCAGCAGTGAAGAACAACATTAATTAAATGCTGGGTTTTTTTCCAAAAACAATCCACTGAGTAAAGCGACAGGCTCCACAGATAAATACAAGAACATCCGCAAGCCAAACATTTGACATCTAATGTTCCCAGTGAAGGGTGTTTTAAAGAAATTAAAAGGGGGGAAAAAAGATCCCTCGTGACAATCCATCATGGTTAAAATTGCCCCTCCTTGTCTGTCTGCTAACTAATAGCCTACTGAGTAAATGTTGGGCTGCCCACACCATAGGGGAGAGGTGGCTGGAACTTTGCCAGGTCCTTAGAAATGATTTCTGCAAGCCTGTATTTAAAACTGCTGGGGTCCTCGGTGGGGGTGGCATGGGCAGAGGAGCTGATGGTCCCCTCCATCTCCTTCATGTCATCCATTGCCTGTGCCTGAGTACTGAGCCATGGCTGGATTAAATTATTCACATGGGGCTGACGCTGGCATCTAGGCTTGGGGTAGAGGCTGCAAGGAGGAGGGTGGGGATCGGGGTGATGAAGGGGTGAGGAGAAAGTCTGATGCGGGGAGACTGTGGGAGATTCAGCTATTTTCGAATCCGCATAGATGCACTCCGAGTTGTCCTTCCTGATCAGACGAGGAGAGAATCTCCTCAAGTTGTAGTAAATGTTGTCATCCATGTCACTGTCCAGGTGCAGAGCCTCCAGGGAATGACACTGCTCATCCTCCTCCTCAATTTCATCTCTCACAGCCTCCCTGCTGTTAGAAATGTGAGATAGTGGCATCACGTTTGGTACAGCGGTGTCATTAGAAGAGCAGGGGTTGGCTGGCTTGTCCTCTGTCTGAGCAGAAACATCTGCAGAACTATAGACAAGAGGAGCAGCGGGCTGGTTAGTTGGAGTTGGGAGGACATCGGGGGACTGGGCACATAATGATCCTCTGTCGATGCTGAGAGGCTGAACAGATGAGCTCCCCACTGCATAGCACTGCTCTAATATAATCTGGAAGACCTCAGGAGCACGCGTGGACAGGAAGATGAACACTCCTGTCCCAGACTGACAGCGATGGCCTGCTTCAATGCTGAATCCTCCCTGTAATCACAGCCATTAATACACATTTTAGCAGAACAGGGTCTTTCTTTCTTTCTTAAGCTGAAACAGTTGTTTCAAATGTCTAACTATTGCTTTCAACGCCCTGATGTATAAGAACTAGTGACAGCTAATAATGAGACTGCAGGTCTCCTCTCCCAATCACACCAGTGGTGGCATGCACAGTAGCTGTCACAATGCATACTGTAGAAAGCGTCTGCTTCAAAACACATGTTCTGACTGATGTGTCAGTTCAGGCTGCTGTACCATGGCAACGCCAGATGGCAGCCTCTGTAAAGCAAGGCTGTTGCCCAAACTACATATGAAAGGCTTATTCTACGGCTAAACAATTTTAATTTTAAATGTATTTATATAAACATACTTTTCATCCTAAATGATACACAGTGGACCTTTAAAGATCTGTTAAAAAAATGTTTAGGTTGTCACTTAAATTAAGTTTCAACTTTACCTCAACCTGTCCGAATTTGCGCAATAGCCTGTATGGCCAGTAGTAGACTGTGTGACTAGTATTGCAGGTCAGCAGTATAATGGCCTCTTTTTCTGGGGAGACCAGATACTCCCCAGACAGTTTGCACCTCCTGGATGCTTCTGTGCTTAGGACAGTCACTTGGTACCGGTTTGGAGGAAGGATCAGATCTAAACACAAGAGGACAAAAACACATCAGCATACCAAGACTGCACATGGAAGCAGAGGATAATCCATACGAGGTCCAAGCAGCGCTTGATTAACAAATCATATAAAGCATATTTCATGTGCAGAAGTATGTGTCCATTAGCAGATTTTTTTTTTTAATCCATTAGTATAAGCCTCCTGACATAGCAAATTTAGATGAATGAAAGCTGAAACACAAAGTGGATCATTACACTGTGGCGATGTTTACATTGGTTTGTCTAAATCATATCTGCAAACTGCTCCCCATAATATGTCAACATAATATAATAACGTCAAGATGTTCAATTATGTACTTAAAATCATATTATCTTCCGAGGTGCTCCACCAATGTACACATTAAAAACCCTAATAGAAAAATCGCTGTGGCAGGATGCTCATTCCTGAACCAGGATTGTGTGGTGCTTTTATAATGTTATTTTTTTAAATGCTTGTTGGTCATTCGGCAGTTTGTATTACCAGTATTCCAAGATGAGTAAAGTTCATTGTTCTCCATGGTCAAGCAATTTCCTCTCTCCAAACCACCTTTGTCTGATTCTTCAGAATCCTTCTGTAAACACAGTAGCATGGTAAATAGGACGTCGAGTGTAAACCACCCTCTTATCGCAGTTTTATGGCCTCAGAGAGGTAAGATGCAAGAAGCAGCCTAGCTTGTGCAAGCACAAGAATAGGAGAAGTGAAGAGGAAGAAGTTGCAGATACAATATTCACTTCCCCATTGTCATATTTGTCACAGATTGTGGATAAGCCATAATAACCCTGATAAGCGGAAAAGATTGGTTGAGTCTAGAGCTGTGTGATACCTGGAAAGCTAGAAGACAGAGGGCACTCAGCCACTCTTGGCTTGTTGTAGAGGCCAGAGTGTAGATGCACTGTGTCGTGTGAAGGTAGAAAGCAATGCATCCTTCGGGGCAGGACTCCTCTGTTGCAGGGGTGACACTGAGGAAATCACTTAGACGCACAACTTTTCTTTCTGGTGCTTTGTGGCGACCCAACTTCCTGTGGTCAATGTTGTCCATGTGTACACTGTTGATCTCCAACCGGCCAATCCCTGTGGAACTGGGTTTGTAGAGCACCATCCATACTTTCCGCCATGTTCTCTGGGGGTGAATAGGTGACTGTTTATAAATGGTTCTTTAGTACAGTTATGAAGTAACTGGTTTAGATCTCACACAACAAGCAGGTATGTTTAGGTCCATTTTGAGAGTTTATGGTGTTCCACCTGGTTATTTTACAGTCTTTTCACTTTGTTATGGTGCAGGGTGGATTGGTATGGTATTGCAGCACTAATGCATTCTGCATGTTGCTAAAATCTCAGTTTAAAAATGCTCTTTATTTTCTGAAAACATACACATGATTTTAGTGTTAACTAAGGGAAAATTTGATTGATTAGGTAAACCCTGAATGTTTATTATAAGACCGTACACAATAAATACAAGGCACATGCAGTTCAGAATTGTTAATCTAAGCTTAACTAATACTGACCCAACAGTCACACTTCACGTTGTCAAATGACTCTTAAATCAAGGTATTTGTGAAACAGAGCTTTAATTACATCCTAAAAGTGGGCACAGGTAAAATTAGATTAGTTACTAGTGATGAAAACAGCCAACAAAATGTATGCTGGCAAACTTCCTAGTTATTAAGAGTACTGTAATACAGATTTAAAATTTCAACATTTCACAGGGAGAGAGACAATTCAGTGATGGCTTTTTAACAGTGAGATCATCTACTAAAACCCCTATTTGTGAAAGAATAAGCAATAATCCCGTCTGAAGTTAGGGATGGTAATATGAGGTTCTGATAGCATTTGCCAAGTACTTGATAATAACAAACACCTTCAGTTGCCACTTTCTTCACACAAGCATTATAACCGTGAGAAAAACAATAATTACTGAATGACCAAAAAAAAAGGTTTCTATCTTACCTTTCCAAACTTGAATCCCTGAAGGTACACCAGCCCTTCCTTGAAGATGAATTCCATTCCTGCAAGTCGCTTCACTGATGCCATCACTGATTGTGTTCTATAGCTCAGTGGTTTAAATTAGGTTTCTTGTGCCACAGGAGTAACTGTATTTGTTACGTCATGGGTCACTTTGATTTGGTCTTACTTTGTCCATCAGGGCTAAATGTGAAGATATCGCACATCTGCAGATCTTCACATCTGCAAGTCAACTGTTGCAAAAGAGAGTGTTGCTGTCTTCTTGACTCAAACTTCCCTTTGCATTATTCTGCTTGTTTTAGCAACTTCCTCACCGTACAAGAGCAGCACCACACCTTTCTATTTTTTCCAGATAAGAATATGAGCAACAGATACGGAACAAAGTAGTTTTATTTACAATTTTCATTATTATCAAAAATCTATGTTACAAAGGGGTACACTTATAGAATGGGAAACATTGAGGGGGAAAACGGTGCAAGATAGCAATATTTTTAACTGACTGAAGTCAAAATAAAGCTCATGATAAAAAATAAACTTCCTTAGTTCAGTGACATGACACACGTTGTCTCTCAGTTCTGTTCAGCTTTGGAGAATCTTGCCGCAAATAAAAAACTCTTAGAAGTCCATTGAGCTATGAGCCAGGTAGTCTTTGCGCCCGATGTTGGTCACCTGCTTGGTCTGCATGGCTTCCAGTTTAGGACAGTCTGTGATACGATGACCAAGACCACCACAGAATGTACAACCTCTCTCCTCTGTAAAAAGACAACATTAAACATAAACAAAACAGATCAGTGATTGTTCCACACAGTCTGCTGTACTGCACATCCGTTTCCGTCTGGACGTGGCCTTAGTCTTGTGTATTAGCAAGCTGACAATGAGTTTGACGCCAACATAACTACGACATGGGTAAAGTAACGCTCAAGCATGTCTTGAATAAACCTGGCCTAACAGACAGTACGACGAACTCAGGTTTGCACTTACTGTAAGTCGCTTTGGATAAAATTTACCAGTTAACAACCAATGAAATGGTGGCCGAAGATTTTTGCACAGTACTGCACACATCTGTAAAATAGACAATTAGGCAAAACGGTGGACTGTGCGCAAGACCTACCCCCGATATCCAGCATGGTCTCGTCTCCCGTCTGGAGAACCTGGAGAACAGGCGGAACCTTCTGCTTGGCTTCAACTAGCAGCGCTTTCAGGTCCATCAATACAGACTCATCTACAGGGAAAGGAAAGACACACACTTACTGTTAACATCTATTCACTGCATTAAACCAACATCATCATGATACACTGCAAATATTCTGAAAATGTATGTTTTATTTCCCCTCACCACAGCCTTTATTGATGAACGTTGTGGCAATACCCGTCTTGCCTGATCGTCCAGTTCTACCAATTCTGTGGACTGAAAAAAAAAAAAAAATTCAACAAACCAGCTTCACTAATTAAAAAGGAAAAATCAAAATACTATTCTACTGATTTTTAAGAGGCTGGACATATCCTCTTACCATAGTTTTCTATCTCCTCGGGCATGTCATAGTTCACTACGTGCTGTATAGCTGGGAAATCCAGACCTTTGGAGGCAACGTCTGTGGCGACCAAGACATCTTTCTTTCCTTCTTTGAATGCCTCTATGGCTTTTGTTCTTTCCTCTTGATCTGAAAAATTATCATCAAGCATCACATCAAGTAAAGTGTATTTTAAAATACAATAACAAATTCAGAACTTCAATTCTGCAGTTTTGATATCAAGTTCTGCAATGTGTAACTTTTGGAAGCAGGGTGTCATCTTGTGGTCACAATGAGTGACATAAAGGCTGAAGATCTAACCTGAGGTGAACTTGATGTTCGGTTTGGAAAAATTCCAGATGTAATTCTCCGCAGACAGACTACTATGTATGTTAATGATTCAAATGGTTCTGTGTACCTTTTCCTCCGTGGATGGCCACTGCCTCCACACCTTTTAGCAGCAGATACTCATGGATGGCATCCACATCAGCCTTCTTCTCAGCAAATATCAACACCTGTCATACGAGGATGATACATTTAGTAACTTTTGAGATGTTTGGGCTTTGTCGGTTAGTTATATGTCAGTGTAATAAAGTGAAAGTACTGACTGGAGGTGATGTTTTCTGCAAGCACTCCAGCAGGTACACCATCTTGGCTTCCTCTTTGACATATTCCACTTCCTGCACAAACACAAAAGTCCAGTTATCAACATGCACCAAAACTCCAATTCACACACCGGTCTGCAACAAAGAAAGATGAACATACCTGAATGACATCCAAGCTGGCAGCTCCAGCCCTACCCACATTAATAGTGATGGGTTTAACCAGCGCACTCTTAGCAAAGTTCTGGATCTTCTTGGGCATAGTAGCACTGAAAAGCAGGGTTTGCCTTTGCCCCTTGAAAAAAAAAACACATTTTAGGAATAATTTTGCATCGTAACCTCATCTAGCAAACTCACTTTTCAGTTTCATTTTGGTCTGAAAAAAAGGAAAGGCCAACATTATTGGTCAGAATATAGACATCTTTGGATGTGTTTAAATGATGAGCCCCGGTCTCTCAAAACATCAGGACCAAATCAAGTTGTTTTTTAGGTGGTTAAGTGTTTAGTAGCACCTGTAATGGTGCATCACTGTCTTCTTTTGTTCTTCTGGAACAAATCATCCTTTTCTACTCCCATCTTTGACTTCCTCTCTCCTCAATTGTTTAAAATTGCAATGGCCAACAACAACTTTGTCAGAAATATGGTTTTCTAATCAAGGTAAGGATTAACTTTTCAAAAGATTTTAGTCTGCATCCTTCCCTGCCAGACACCACAAGGCTGGTTTGACTTTATAATTCACTCTGTTGATGAGAATGTTGCGGTTATTGTGAGTTAACGCCATAAAGGAGCACCTCACCTTGAAATAGGAGAAAATGGTTCTGATGTCTTCCTCAAATCCCATGTCGATCATCCTATCAGCTTCATCCAAAGCCAAGTAACGACAGATGTCCAGACTCACCATCTTCTTCTGCAGTAAGTCCATTAGTCTGCCTGGGGTGGCGACCATCATGTGGACCCCACTATGATTGGAAGGAAACACTTTCAAAACTTGGCACAATTTATGACTTGGACTTTTGAAAATACAGTAGTGTTAATGCCAGGCTCTTTAGGTGGCCATGCAAAAAGTTAGGTTGAAATGCTATCTGTAAACACATCAGGACCAGAACTTCAAATATTTTATCAACATTGCACCTTACAGATAACAGATAAATGGAGCTAAATCATTGCTTTTTGTTTAACACCAGTTTATGCTGTAAACTCAAACAGGCACCAAACATTTCACACAAATCTTGTCTCTTACTTACTGTTTCACAACCTCCATCTGTTCCTTGACAGACATTCCTCCAATGCAGAGGGCAGTGCGCAGCTGAGGAGCCCCCTCCTCCTCCAGCAGTTTACAGTAATATTCAATGATGCCATGCGTCTGCCTCGCCAACTCTCGCTGGAATAACAATAGAAAGGTATTACAAATCAGATATACTTAGCTGCAGAAAAAGCAAGGTAGTGCATATAATGGTCATTTTACAGTACCATAAGAAATGCCATGTGATTATTTGGGTCTTTTATGGTCCCGAACAGTAAAGGCAACACTCAGTTTACATATTTATAGAATATACAGAATCCTAACAATGAGTTCAGACTCCATGACAAATTTCAAACTGTTTTGAATAAAATATGTTTGTCTTACTGAAGGACAGATGATCAGTCCATATGGTCCCTCTCTCTTAAAGAAAGGCAGCCTCTTTTCCTGTTCCAGGGAAAACATGATGATGGGCAGAGTGAAAACCAAAGTCTTTCCTGATCCAGTGAATGCAATGCCAATCATGTCACGACCTGAAAGACTAAACACAAACAAGGGTCGGGTCAAGACTTCAAAAGAACTCAACAAAAAATGTTCAAATATATTGTGTATTCTATGCATGTTCTCCACGTGCTTGCGTGGGTTTTCTCCGGGTTCTCAAAAACATGCAATATGGGGATTAGGTCAATTGGACACTCTGAATTGACCCTAGGTGATAATGTGAATGGTCGTTTGTCTCTCTGTGGTTCTGTGATGGACTGACAAACTGTCCAGGGTGTACACTGCCTATAGCCCCATGACCTTCGTGTGGAAGAAAAAGCTGTAGAAGATGGATGGATGGATGTATATTCTACTCACACTGTGGGGATTCCTTGGATTTGAATTGGAGTAGGATGCACAATACCCTTCTTTTTCAAACCCTTTAGAATTGCTGCAAACACAATAAACATATTGTAGTTGCCAGTTATTTATCACATGTAAGAATTAAAGTCTTTGTAAAGAGAGTCAAAGTGTAATTTTATGAGCAAAGATGGGAGTTTGTTGTAACCTGGTGGAAGCTTCATTTCCCTGAAGCTTTTGATTGGAGCAGGGATTTCGTCTCCGTCAACCAGGATGTGAAACTTCTTCCTGACCCGCTCATGCCGTGTGTCTGGCATATTAAGGATATAACGAGGAGGCTTCCAGCTAAAATAAATAAACAAATAATTAAAACCCAAAATGAAACCACACTTGCACAAAACACTTATATCCTTATTTGATGGAAAAAAAACTCACCTTGTTTTTATTGGATCATCATATATGATACCTTTGGCCATTTCCTTTACAGACATCAGAGCTGACAGAGGAGAGTTCAAAGTGCCCAGAATTAATTTAGCAAGTTAAACCATTTCTGAAGTAACAGTTGCTTTACATTAATTTGATTATCTTTTAATTCTAAGTTTAATTTTACCTCTGCCTTCAGCAACACTCTCAAGAATCTTCTCTTCCTCTTTCAGCTGTTTCTCTTTGGCTGACTCTTTCCGGGCTGTAGATATAAAAGCATATCATTGAACAATTAAGTCACTGTGAATTGGACAGGCAACTGTCAAAATCCAAGCTAAATATTGTTAGAATACCTTCTGCTTTTTCCTTGAGGTGCTGATGCTGATCAAGGAGACTGACATTAGATCGTGGACCAAGACCCTCATCCTCGTCCCTCTGCTCCTCCCCACTGTCCTTGTGCTCCTCGTCCACTGCCTTCCCTCGCAGGCGCAGCATTTTCTGTAGCTGTGAGTTAAATATTTAACAATATGTATTGAATCTGAAACTGTAATAGACATTAATATCCAGTGCAGATAGAAATTAAAAAGCATACAAGGGTCTTTCAAATATACATGACCTTCATTGGGCAATAGTAAATGTATAGATAGCCCTGATACCCAACCTGGCAGAGTAGACTTATCCTTTATGTCCAAGTGATCAATCACTTACCATTTGTTGTTTTCTTATCTTGACTGGAACGTATGGAACATAATCATCATCCTCTGATCCTTCTGAGCCCGGCTGGTCAAACTCCACGTGCATTCTCTGTACAATCACATCAGCAACATCACTTATGTTACATTTTAAGTTTGTCTTCACTTTCTCCAGTATAAATCCTTCAAAGAAGACTTATCTAATACCAATACCACGATACACACATACAAAAATCATGAAGCAGCAACCAAGGTTGTAAAAACAGATTCAGTGGCATTATTTAGATACAATTGATCTTAATCTGTAATATTCTGGTATATGTATCATTGTTTGGTTCTGTACACTGCCCAAACATTTTATATCAACGGTGTCTGTCTTGCTTGTATCCAAAAGATGCAAAGCCTTAATAAATGAATATACCAAATGGCTCTAATCGTTAATTAATGTGGATTAATGCTTAATGATGGCACCTACGGCTTCGTTTCACTTTATAGTAAACAAAGCATGGTCAGAGAGAAGCCTGTTATCAGAAGTTAACCATGTGAGGTTTTCTCGCTCTCAGACTTTTACATTCTGACTTTACGAGCGTAATCTACCAACTCGCTTAGTTAAGACTTATGAAGACACGTGTTCTTTATTGTAACACACACACTATAAAGGGATACTTTAATAATGTTCTTTATTACATGTCGTGCGTTTTTCTGAAACGTCGTAGTTACGTAGTCAATACTGTTAACCGTTAATACGGCTAACTAACAGTGAGTTAGTCTGCTGCACTCCAAGCTTCTATATTATTCAGCAGCCAGAGCTTAACAGTTGAACCTCGAGTTTAAATACTTGCGAGAATGCATTAGCTATGGCGACCAGTTTTCGACCAAGTGAATAAATAAATGGTCAGATGTTCGGCTAGCTAGCTGACTTTGGCTAGCATTAGACCGTGTATAGACGATAGCATGAGCCTTGCTTACCTTCCGAGGTCCATTATCGGTCTCCATTTTATGTTAAGTATACAGTAACGTTCTCTAATAACGCAAGACACGGTTCCTATCACTAAATGTTGTTCATAGAAATATAAAACAGCACCTAGACCAGTTTACGTATGAAAGGAAACTGTGACGCTGTGTACGGAAAGCCGGAAGGATCAAACCTCAAAGAAACGCAGGGTCCAAAAAAAGCGCGATTCAGTCTGGAGCAGGAGGAACAGGTGGTGCAGATGGAAGATGTCATGGACACCAAACTTTTTCAAAATTGAACTTTGAAAGCAAACACCACACTTTCTTTTTGTCAAAACTGTATTGTTTTTAATCTTTCTGACCGAAAGATTTTTCACAGTATCAAAAGTGAATTTAAAAAAAAGAAACAAGCCAACATACACTGGCTATTATTGGAATAGTATAAATCTACATTCGAAACATTTAAGATAAACCTCTCTACTTGTATATAGCCTGAAAAGCATCAGAGATATCATATGAAAACAAAATCTCAGCACAAATTCAGGAAAGAAACCATCTCAGAAAAAGCCATCAGCTAAAACATAGGACACTGGTGTACATCCTGAGGCCCTGGTCCCAAAAGTGTCAACTCTTCTGGGATCAAAAGATAATCAAGACTTGGACTTCACATAGGCTAGCTGAGGCGGACGGTGCCATAAAGGTCAGAGAACCTGGGGGGAGACATGACAAAGGCTCAAAAAGGCCCAAAATAATCACTCAGTATGTACAAGCATTAAAATTGACTGTCAAACAAGACGTGAGGGTTCTATTGTTAAAATAAACAATGCACACCGGTGTACCGGCTGGGATGTGGAGATTGAAATAATAATAATTTGGGAATGAGCAAAAACTGTGGCAAAAGACTTGTTCTATTGAGTGTGTACGGAATATCACTAAAACAGCATCGCTCCAAGTTTAACACCAATTCTTGATACAGACGCAACAGACGCATTTGCCAGATACAGGACAGGACAAAATGACACTATCATGCATTGGTACCTAAGTGGAGTAATATGTTCTAGATGCCTCCTGTGAGCACAACGTGTTGTACAAAGTAAATGGATATTTTCTCACAAAGTTCTATTTATGTTGTTGGTGTACCAAAAGCGGTCAAACATTTCATGTTTGTGTTTCAGATAATTTCGTACATAAAAGTTAACAGTGAGGTCATCATGTGCTTGTCAGTTCATCCATTACTGATTCCACAATATTTTATGATTGATCAAACTTTAAATCTAAGAAAAACTCTCAAATTAAAAGTTATCAACCACCACCAAAATGCACTGCAGTTTGCCTTGAAGTAAATTCAACACAGTTGTTGCCACAGTTGTTCCCTGTAGAAAAGTGTTTCACCATAACATTTAGGTTAAATGTCATGTGCTCCTTTTTTGTCAGTTGTGAAAGTACAAGAAAAATGGTCTGTAGCGTCTACAGAGGCTGGTGTGGTGAGTCGTAATGTGACAGAGGATGAGCACCGAATCAAATCAATCGAAATTCAGAAGTTTAACAACGTTAAAATGTCTCAGATTTTGTGATAAAAACATTTATTTCATGTAAGGTAATTGTTTACATACTACATACGTAAGCACATGGATGCAGTGGAGTCAGACTTTTTCCATTTTGCATCTCTCATTTAGTGAACATTGCAATAAGAGCAAAGAGTTGGCCTTGAGAATGATCCCTGGCTTGTTAGCCACAAGTTACATTTCAGTCTTCTGGATGGAGTATGAATTTGAACCAGGGTCCCTTGGCTTTGTAAAGAAGATAAGAAAACAGGGAATGAGAGAAGGCTTCAGGCCAAACAGGGTTGTACTGAAAGACTGCGAAGTTCTTTTCCTTTCTGGCACTCATCAGAGTTATTGAGCTGCATTGGAAGGAACCTTTTTGAGGCTGAAGTTGGACCAATTCACTGCTACCTTCTGGCGAGTTTGTTTTGCAGAATCCAGGCAAAACCTACAGTGAACCAAGAAACAAACAACAAGAGGAAGGAGAAATAAAAGCCAGTTTTAGAGATGCATTTAATTCAATATCAACATAAAAATTTGGCAGTTTTTTCCTTGAAGGTACTTAAAGATCTACCACTATATTATACTTACCTTTTGAAGTATTCCACTTCCCGATCAATCTCATCCATTTCAGTTGGGTCCACATCTTTCGGGAGAAACACATCATCTGAAGGAAATAAAACTTCAAAATTAAATGCCAAGATTGAAAATGAGGAGCAATCATAACAATAGTGTTATAAGCAGATTTCGTCCCGTACCAATAGCACTGCTGGATTTTTCATTTTTGCTCTTGTTCTTCTTATTTTTCCCCTTGGCTTGTTGCTGTTGTTGTCCATTTGCTGGAATGGTGTGATGAGTTCTACTTTCTGCATCCTGCTCAGATCGACTTCCCCGCGTCTCCATGTCACCTTTACCTCTTTGTGCATTGGGGAGGCCACCATTCGCCCCATTTGCTGCATGTTTGGACAACCTGCCTTCCTCAGCTTTCTTAAGGCCATTTCTCTGGTTATCTGTAGAATGCTGTGGTTGTTTGTTCCCAACCTTTGAGCCATTAGAAGCATTTTCTTTCTCACTGACTTTCTGCGATTCGTTCCTGGAGACGGCTTTGACTGATTTACTGGAATTGAGCTCAGGCACAATTTGCTCCTGTTTTTGCTGCTGCTTTTTATTCTTCTTAGACTTTGCACCACCATTCCCAATAACTGTGTTCTTGGGATCAGGGGTGTCCTCCTTTGATTTAGCCGTGGCTAAGGCTGGCACCTGTGGCAAATTGTCAGATCCAGTAGACGTGCATCTTTCTGGTGAGCGAACCCTTATGAGTTTTGATAGACTGGGGGTAGTGTGCAACCGCTGGATGTCCTTTGACCCAACAGTTACTCCCGATGCCATGGTGGTGGTATTAGGGGAAGACACAGCATTTGTGTCCTCCCATCCATTAACCAGATCAAGGTGGCTCTTAAAGGATCCCAGTGAAAGAGGGGCAAGGTCGAGGTCTATCTGCTGCAGATCAGAGGAACCATTGAGATGAGACAGTAAATGGTTGCCCTCCAACGTGGCTGCCTTCTTTGGGAAGTCATTGACATCCAGATTGAGGTCATACATACTAAACGAGGCCCGGATTGAGTCTTTGATAGTGTTCTTAATCTCTTCCAGCCGACTGGTAAGAAAACTGTTGACACGCTCAAGCTCCAGCTGAGGCCAGTCCAGCATTCGACTGGCTTCAGAACCATCAGGTATGGGCTCATCGACAGGCTCAGATGGATTGGAGTGGGGGTCACTGCCTGCAGCACCCACGTTGCACTGCTGTGCTTTTTCCTGAAACACACAGAGTATAGGCATGCACACTTAAAACATACTTTTACGGACATAATTCATTAACAGGCCTGTGTAATTTTTCTGGCATTCATCAAAGCATGTAGAACATCATGTGCATCAAAACAGACCAACAAAAAGCAACCAAATCTAGTTTACCTATTCTTTGTTACATTGATCTCCAAATTAAAGCAGTAACTCTTGAGGTTAAGGTAAGAGAAAGGTAAAAGAGAGATGAAGGGTTGTGGAGTCAGAAATGCAACATTAAAGCAGATGAAAGGAAATCACCAAAGAAAAAGACGTCAATCAGGGTTATAAGAAAATCCAATCTTATTTTTCAAATTAACTGTAGAAGTCAATTTTAGGTACACCATTTTTGGCAGAGTCTGTCATTTACACTTGGATATCAAATAAACAATCTCTCTCTCCAAAAAAGACACACGGGACAAAACATTCATGTACGGTTAAATGATATCACCAACAGTGCCAAACAAACATTTTCTGCTGTAGCCAGGTTAAAATCTTAAACACATATGACATATACTCCAGGTAAAAGAAAAGTAGCATCTGTCGTTATCTTACCTTCTTCTTTTGTTTGTGTCGAGCCCTTTTGGCAGCCTTGGCACTGTTGACAGGTTTGGGCTCAGAACTGTTGATGAAGTCTAGCAGCTCGTCCACGTCTCTGTTGTCAATGACACCGGCAACAGTCAGGTCTGAATCTTGACGCTGAGGCAGCTCCTCTTTGCGCCGGGTCAGACGTGAGCGGAGTTTCTCTCGGATCTCAGCATAGTTTCGGCTCGTTGGTGCAGCTGGAGGCTGAGATCAAAGAATATACACAAATATTGATATCTTGTCATGATGTCAAGGGTGATAAAGTCTTAGTTATTACTACAGAATTTCAATTTACCGCATTGTGTCCGAAGAACTCGCAGTAGCAGCAGTCACAGTACTTTCCATCCTTCTGGTTGGTGGAAGAAGAGGCACAGGAGCTCCTCTCAGAGCTGCTGTCTTCATCTTCCCCCTCCTCCAGTTCAGATGAAGGATGACACAATGTCCCATTTGTCATTTTGTGCCCCTTACATGCCTGATCCCTACAAATCAGAAGAAAATGACATAATGACACAAACACCCAAAAGGCTTTTGGATTCTGTGACAATTTTGCATACCCAGAAAGGAAGTGTGAAGATATCTGTCCTCACCTGCAGGCCCCAGCTGTCAGATGACCTACATTGGGAGGAGCCACTGTTCCTTGACTGTGCCCATTACAGGGATGGTTACAGCCTATTAAAGACGTGCCCAGTTTGCTGTGTTGTGTGTTCACAGCAGGAATGTGGGAGTTTTTGCACGGGCTGGGCTTATGTACAGACGTTGGGCTATCTGGACTGGGCGAATTAAGTTTGGCTGTCGGGCCGTGGAGATTTGGTACCAGCGGGGAGAAAGGAGCGTGGGCTGCCACACCCGTGCCCGACGAGGAGGTTACATGACCGTGCTGCGCAGAGTTCGGCTTTGGGGGCAGGAGGGAGGAATGCTGGGATGACAAGCCGGTGGGACTGTTGGGGGGAACCGACAAGTCTGTGTGTTGATGATGGTCACTGGGGTGGAAGGCTTCACCTGAACGAGAGCAAACATCAACACAAATTAATATCAATTAAGCAAGTGATCAAGCAAGTCTACGTAGACTTCAGCTACTATTTCTGCTCGACATGAGTCGGGCAATTACCACTAGTGTCTTAGTTTGTAACATTTATGGGTTGAAATGGAATGTGCTACCTACAAGAACGTTTGTCGAGGTGCACAATGGCTTCAACATTCAAGAAAAAGAGTTGTTTTGACAGCAGCCAAAATAGTCAAACCAGCCAGAGCGCACGTTTTATGTTTTGAGGTGCAAGTTTATTATGTTAAGTTATGTTTAAAGCCGAGTAAGCCCTGGTGCACGACATTTGCTTTGTCAAAAAATAAAAATAAGAATACAATATGGCAAATTGATCAATATACTGAATGCATTTTACAGTCTCATATAATGAAAAAAACATGAAATTATAAATTTAAAATACATTAGCGAGAACAAATGTTAAACAACTAACTGCCAAAACTGGGTTTTGATTCAATTAAATGCCACAGATCCCCAAGAGAAAAAGAGTACTTACCTGGGGGTGTTGGTCGACGGCACATGGTCTTGAAGTGCTTGGGAGTGGTTTTACAAAGGTCTGCTGAGGTAGACAGAGGGTTCCCAGCAGAAGATCCACTGGAATTCTGGGACGACGGATGACTGTAGGGACAGACTTTGGTCCCTGATGTTTTAGCAGATTTCCCAGGAGCTTCGTGAAGTCCTCTTTTCTCATGACAGACTGAGCCCGGTGTTACACCTAGATGGAGGTGAAGAGTAATTTCACAAAATGTGATAATGGTTAGTGGTAGTAAATACATGAGTTGTGATATCACAATATGTTGCCATTGATAGGAGTAATGACATAATAAAAAGAATTCACTTCATACTTCATACATACTTGTTGATGTTAAATATCCAATGGATAATTTGTCTTTTATGAGAAACATAAAGCCCCTTTGTGTCGAATAAAATATAAAATACGACAGAGCGGTGCAACAATTTCTGAATTATTTAATATAACAATCACCCATAATGCTGTACTCCTGTACATTACAGTAACCTTAGTGGTTACCATGGTATGTAAACACAGCCCATAACCATTGTTTCAGTCAGCACTTTAATTAGCACTTTAATAATTAATTAGATACTTAAACATTGAGCATGCACCGAGCATACACATCTTTACTTATGAATACTTTCACTAACATGATCCACTTGAGCAGTTGCTAAACTAGAAATACAACCACATATGTGGATCAGGTGATCTCCACAAGATGGTTTGATGAGAAGCAAAGGATCAGAAGGAAATAAATGGCATTTCCCTAACCTAAAATAAACATTCACATTTCCACTTATAATATCAGTACATCTTTCAGGTTTATTCTCTTCTCTTACAAGTGGCCAGGTAGTGCACCGGAAATACTTACAGAAGTTACAACACACTCAACACTGTCAGATCATTGAACAGTAAGGGTAGACTTTAACAAATTCTTCTTATTTTTTGTCCTACTATGAAGGGAGTAGATTTGATATATTTATAATCTATACTTTTTTTTAATCTAACATGATCTCAAAGTAGGAGAATTTGCTCCCATTAAGTTTCTTCTTTGGAGAAGTATGGGTACTGCTTCCTCTCAGAAGGAAATAAGATCCAGTCCATGACATGACCTAGACAGTATGTTGTAGCTTGGCTCAAACACTGTATATTCCCATTTCAGCAAGAAGCCAGATTTTCTATGCTTGATGTTTTAACCTCTCTTAAGTATAAAGGAACACAATGTGCCATTTTGTTTATACTAGTGGTTGTATAATCACAAAAATGTTTATTCATGTTTCCATCCTGTAGCTTATAAATTAAGGGGCGGAGCTATTGACTAGGTTCAGTATACTCGGTTCATTACGCGCGAGTCATTTTAGTTTGTTGAATCAGTCACTGTGTCAGGTTATTGTGGTCAAGCGTATTTTGCTACATTAGCATACTTTTTTGCAAAGGTCAATCACATGTGACTTCCAAAGAGAATATGTGTGTGACAGTCCTGTGGTATCAGCTTACATTATCAGTTAGAGGCGATCACCCTCTCTGTGTTTAAAGTTAGACTTAAAACCTACATTTTTGATAAATCTTAGAGTTAGGGCTGGCTCAGGAAAAACTGTCCCTTCGTTATGCTGCTATAGGCCTAGACTGCAGTGGGAACTCCTGTGGTGCAATGAGCACTCAATTTCTTATACTCCTTGTATGAATATGCCATCACTACATGACAGTGACCTTTGTCTTTCTCTCCCTTAGTTTGTGTTTTTCCTCTCTTTCCACATTCTGCAAGTACAAGTGGCTCCTGGGCCACAGGAACCAGATCCAGTTGCAAGGCTGCTAGTAGTAGTAGTAGTAGTATTGTCATCACCATTGTTATGACAACTGGGAGTCCAGCATATGTCTGGATTTAGGTACTCTGCCCAGTCATATGGTCAACCTTAGCTCACCCCAACCTCTTTCCCTCTCTCACCACTTTTTGTCCCCAATTTTGTACTTTCTCCCCAACCGGCTGAGGCATATGGCTGCATGTCTTTGAGTCTGGTTCTGCCAGAGATTTCTTTCTCTCTGCTGGTGCCAAGTGTTTGTTCATTGTGTGGACTGTTGGGGTTCTCTTCAGTTCTCTCTGCCTTACTATGTAAAGCTTGAGACAATGTGTAATTTGGCGGCATAAAAATAACATTTCATTTGATATGATATAGGCTGTTTATTACTTGAAAAACATCCTATTTAAAACTATGGGCATGTCCTTTGATAGTCCTGTGGATTATCAATTTGAATTGTAAGTAAGCTTTGCTGTTACTTGTCCACATCACATTACTTTCTGTGAGGATGCCGTGACACATCCTCACCAATATGGCATTGGTTGTTCATTTATTATTTCATTTCATTACACCTGATGACTATAATCAAGCACATATAATGGTGTCTGACCTAAACAAATCACATAGTGTACTTGTTATCATTGTTTTATTCATATTGGTTGTTCTCTTCATTTTTAACACTTACTCTTTGTACTTGTGCAATTATATGTGTGTTTTAACAAGTCCATCATTACACATATAATTCCAGTAACAAAAGCTTCTGCAGAAATGCTAAATTTTGGAAGATAATCATATGTGAAAAATGATCCCATCTCATGACTAGTATGAAAGACATGTTTTGACAGTCAACATTTTATTTTAAAATAAAACATTCCATAATTATATTTAGCAAACCACTAGACCAGGCATGTAACATAATATGCTTAGTTCTGTAGTTTAATTAAGTGTGGCCTTGTTTTGATTTAGGTAGAATTGGAATCTCATAATAAGTAGACAGAAATGCTAACAAAGCACTCACCATGACATGCTCTGAATCTAATGTAATGTGTGTGCATTTTACTTAACTGAAACTTACAACAAAGCCTGAAATCAAAGTTTGTGTTATTTGAATTGATTACTGCCATGTTTATTAAATGTTGTGTGGACCCATCTTCTACCCTGTGATGACCGACCTTGTTGCGAGTGTGATGAAGTGTTGTGGTTGCAGTGCTCCCCTCCACTAGAGTGAGCAGAGTTCCAGAGACCTGACAGTTTGTGGGCTGACAGGAAGGAACTCGGATCCCAGTCCACAGTGCTTTGCTCCGAGTAACCGTTCCCACAGCTCTGGGATTTACAGGAGGAAGAGTGTGACAATGGCATCTAAAGGAAAAGAAAGAAAGAAAAAAACCAACACACCAAATTATTTAATCATACATCGACCGACATGGGCTCACTTTCTGGTAGTGTGTCTTAATTTGACGTAAAAAATAAACCATAGGTCCAAATTCAATTATGTCTTGGATGTGGAATTATTAAAGGCCAAATGTCTTTTATGTCTTTTATGTTTCTTCTTGCTAGACTAGTTGCTTTAAGAAATGCTAAAACTGCCTTCATGGTAAGGTGATGACTATTCTCAATGTTCAAAATGTATTTTAGGGAAAAAGTGCCACACTGGCACAGACCAACTCGGTGTTCTCATCTTGTTTTCAGAAAGCTTATACACAATGCCCCAATCACAATCGAGATAGGACAACATATCTCTTCTCTTTAACCTTATTTGAAAGTAACCTTTTTAAGGCTGCAGAGAGTGATAATGCAGACACTTTGGTTCCATCTCCCACTTCCCTTGCCACTGT
This sequence comes from Solea senegalensis, assembly GCF_019176455.1. NCBI lineage: Eukaryota > Metazoa > Chordata > Actinopteri > Pleuronectiformes > Soleidae > Solea > Solea senegalensis. The sequence goes on from NC_058032.1 coordinate 14,147,858, forward strand.
CTCACTGCATTTCGTTTACAGACACTAACACAATCATCATTTTTGCAGTTTTGCTCAGACATGCTATGAAGACCCTACCCACGCTGTGGAGGTACTTTATGTACGTTATGACGTAACGGGAAAACGCGCACCTGATATCAAACAGAGTACAGTCGAGACGAGCCGAGCAGTACTAGAACAGTATAATGGAAAAGCACCGAATGTCTCCAGTCCATTTTCTCAACATTGAATAGGCAAAATAAGATTTCAAGGATAACCAGCAAACCAGCCACACTGACTGGTACAAAAGCTAATACAAAAATCAAAATAAACAAATAAACCAACAAGAGTCTGTGCAGGACAATTACATCCACAAAGACCGAATAAGCATATACTTTTTTTTACCTATGTGCTACAAGTACCTACAGTACTAGCTATTACCGCGTTGGTACACTCTCTAACTAAAGGCAAAAAGACAACCATTTCAAGTGGGAATCTGCACACGCCAAAAAATATATAAATCTGGCAGCCCTGGTGCCCTACATCTTTTTCTTATCTTGGTAGCACATTAATGGAGAGTAACAACAAGTTTGAGCCAAACATCAGCAAAACGTCATGAGCAGTCAGTGATAATACAGCAAGTCACCATTTGCATTTCATGTAAAAACAGAGGAAAAGGTTTCTACTGTTGTTGTCGTAACAAAGGGAAACTGACTACTTCTGAAGTTATAACAAGGAGAATACATGTTGAAACTTACTGAATCCAAGCTGATAATTTAGTGTGAAAGCACATGAAAATGGATTACTCTACGCAGTGAATGAAGATGAGATTACATCAGTTGACAGAACCGAAACAAACAAGTTAACAAGTTAATACAGTGGTAAAATGAAGTTGTTAAAAAAATGACCCATACATTTGTCCCAAATCAGAATGCTTTTATTTACCGGTGTCGGCTGCTCCTGTGTGCTCCGTCTTTCCTCTTCCTCAACACTCTTGCAGCAGCTTTGACAGATCCACAGAGGCACCTCTCCCAGCAGGGACTGAGACAGCGAGGGCACGGCATCAGCAAGCTTACGCCCAGGCGTCTCCCGCAATAAGGCCTGGGAGAGCGCAGGCACAGCATCAGCCAACTTGGTCCCGTGGCCACCAGGGAGTCCATTCACAGAGCTTGCTCCCCAGTCCTTAAATTCACGGTGGCACAGGAGGCAGCAGGTGTGCATAGGCTAGGTATGAAGAGAAAAAAGAGGTCATCAGTCAGTCAGCCAAGGTATGGTTCTGAAACTTAAACCCGGACCTGGTTTGCTTTTCCACTATGGGTTGTTTAAGCTGGGTGGCATCAGCTTTGTCAGCTACATAAACAGTGTAACATCTTAAGATCATGTCACAGTGTAGTCCACCAGTAAATTCAAGGATTAAGAATACAACACAGTAACCAAAGAGCAACAACAAAGGACACTGAGCAACAACAAAGGACACTCAGTATTTTGGTGTTTTTCCTTGGCTGTTTTATAATAAACAGTATGTCTACAAATGGTTTATTTTGTGTTTTTCCAACTCCATTCCTGTTTTAGCCTGAAAGTAATGATTCTCTGACAAATAAATGGTCTGCAGTGTGTCTACCTGCACCGTTTTTGGGATTGGATCTTGTATTAAGTACCCCAAAAGGTTCAGTGACAAAGACAGTGCACTTCACAACTTTGACAATCAAACAATCCGAAAATGAACGAAACTATACCACTTGAAATTAAGTTTTAATATATATTTTCCTCACATTTAAAGCTATCTTAAAATGATCTGATACGAAACTCATAACAGACACACCACATTCATAAAGATACTCAGATCGTTTCTTAATTAAGAGTAGCACATTTCTGTCTTTAATCCAAATATCTTACATTTTGGTGCGAGCCGTGTATATACGGCCATTCAAAACACATAGTAAGAGAAGGCTCGGGGAGTTATAGCGGTGCACCAGCCTTCAGCTTATAACATCAACTGAACTGCGATGTGTGATGTTGCTAACTGCTTAGTAGCCAGCAACACTGGCTGATCGTAACTGTGTGATACTGTATGCACTAAAACCTCCCACACATATGCATTCGCGGACTAAAATAAACAGGTGAAACGGTGTCGGGGACTGTGGTACCCTAATTACAGTCCCGGTGTTTGTATTATAGCTGGCTAGCAGATTAGCTCATAGCAAGGTAGTGGTCTCTGTGGATGTGTTCAAGTGTAGCACGCTTGCAGCACGCTAGCTGTAGCCCGGCTAGCCTCCTGGCTAATGCTAGCTAGCCTGGGCGAGTTGTAAACGCTGGAAATGAGACGACCTGACCCGTAGTACAATGTCACCTGTCCGACCAGAGGGGACGGGCTACAACGCCAGTCACACTGCCTCAAAGCCGGCTGGCGTTAGCGATTCTGCTCGCCAAGTTGTGATCTATATTATTTATTTATTTATTTATTTATTTACATCTCAAATCGACGCACAGCTCTACATCAACGACTACTCCGCTAAGACTAAAATAGCTTTCCCCGCTGCCCGCGTGTGTATATACCCTCACCTCTGCAGGATCTGGCTGCATTAAATAAAAACACAATGGAGGGATGCTATGATTAGTAGACGGATGTTATCATATATGCTAGCTAGCCTATTTTAAAACGAAATGACTGCCTTGCTGTTAGCTACCTGGTTCGCTCTGGTAGTGGCCAGCCTATCCAGCCCAGCATCTCCACCGCCACCGCCTGCTGCATCGCCGGGAGAGACTGGGCTCTTCGGTGCGGTCTGCTGTCCAGGCACCATCTCCTTCTGGGCGACCCCTTGCTGCTTGCTTTTCTTCCTCGCCATTGCGACGGTGTTTATGATTCGCTTTGGCCAAGTTTGCACCAGTTTCGAATATTTAAGGAGCACACTTTCGTTTATTCTCGGACCTCAAAATGTTCTCTATCTCCTCCAGTCAAGACAACAGTCAATATGGCGGAGGGCTGGCACACTCGGGAGTTCATAGGTTAAAGATACTGTGGGCGTGGGAGCTTCACTCACTTGCGAAGACTACGACTGAAATTGTAAGCAGAAGGTGAAGCCATGCGTCGCCATTTTTAGTTAGGTCAAGCCTCCCCTCCCACTTTCTTCTGTCAATTTGAAAATACTTTATTTCTTCCCGTGGGTAATTTAAAGGCACAGTTGTCAATGAACACAAACATTTCAACTACGCTCTAAAAGGTTAGTCAATAATAACATTTAAATTATAAAGTATATTATAAGTATATTATTAAGTATAAAGCCTACTGTATATGTGTGTGAGATAGCTGAGAACAATTAAACTGAAAATACTGCTCATAGTAGTTGTTCAAACCACCCTTTAAGCACTTGAGATAAATAACTTTTGGGTTTTTTTGCCATTTGTTTGCAACAAATCTGTATTGTATGTAATAATACCTAATTTCTGTTGAGGCCTGTATACGTTGTGAGGGGGCTAAATACTAGGGCTGCATGGGACATACTCTGGGGAGTTCTAAGTCACAAATCTGCCTTTTCCACAGGTCATGGGTTAGAGTGTCACAATTTCAGTTTCAATATGTATATCATTACGGGCTAATTAAATGCAGTATTAATATATTTTTTAAAAAGTTTAATTCACCAGTGTGAAGGAATTAGTGATGGTGAGACTGCTCATCATAAAAAAGGGAGGACAGCTGTGGTCAACCCTCCCTCCCTTTCCCAAGTGGTTGGGGAATATGGTGGTCTTTTTTTACAGATAAGGTACAGAAAATACAGAAAAGGTGTCTGTTAGGACGAAAACTTCTCTCTCTGTTTGTAGTATGACCTGCATTAAAATGCAAAATACATACTCTGGCTGGTTTGCCTATTCGGTTCGCTGTAGAAACCTGGCAGCATATGAGATGACTTGTGCAAACAGGTAATAAATAAAATTTCTGCCAATAAAATGCCACACACTGGACCTTTGACCTTTAACTGGCCATAAACAGCACAGCACTAAATATTGTTTGTGTATATAAATTATTTTATTACAATTAGCAGGGGGAGGCACATACAAACAGATGTTTGTGTATTGTTAATATCTTTCTATATTGTACTTTCACATGTTTATTATCTTTACATTTACTGTCTTTGCTGCTGTGCCAATGTAAACTTCCTCACCGCAGGACAAATAAAGGACTATCTAGCTTATGTTAGTGATTCCTGTCTCTTCTGCCTCTTCTGCTCCCATTCACTGCAATAGTATGGCGCTATAATCACACTGTATCACATCTCAGTAGTTTTGTATAGATGTCTAAAGTCTAACAGAGGGGGCAAACAATGCAAGTGAGGAGCCTTAGTCTCTTTATGAACCTGCCCATTAACTTTATTTTATTCATTCATTCATTTACTTTATTATATACATTTGTCATAGACATTAAAAGATACAACAAATGTAATACAACAACATGAAAATGTTGTTGTATTAATAAGTGCTGATTTCCTGCTTTAGGCACAATATAAAAGGGAAAGCATATTGTTTGGTGGAGGCCACAGGGGGTCACAGCCAACATCTGTGTTATAGGACCATAACCAATTAATCTGTTATGGAACCTTGATTTGAATATACATTATATCCACATATTCTGATTATGATACTATTAAATGTGCTCAGATACAGCTACACACCATGGTAACAGAAATGTAAAGAGCAGTGCATTTCAATCCGGTGGAGCTGAAAAGATTACTGTGTGTCAGTGGACACTTACTGTATAAAAGTAGGAGGTTGAATGTGAGAAAAGAGTGGATCAATTCTCAAACCAGCAACCGCTTTGGTCACAAGCCAAGTTGTCTTTCCGCTCGGCGATGGCAGACTTTAATGTTCTTAACTGAGATTAAAGCGCTGAATTAGTTTGTTGGATTAAATTTGTTAGTCCAGATGGAGACAAATTGCGACTGATGAAAATATGGATCTGAAAGTAAGGCAGGTGAAATGTACTGTTTTATTAATGTTCAATTAAATATAGTAACTGACTTGTCTTTAAAAAACTATAGTTGTGTCTACTCAGCTTTACTTAAATACTTATGCTACTCCCTTAAATGGAGTCAAATGTTGAAATGATCATAAATAATAATGAAACAAATCACCAATTGTATATGAAAATGAGTAAATTAAGTTTAATCACACTTTTAATAAAACTAACACTTTCGCTAAACCTGTTTTGTGAACCAGGGCCATGTTGAGCAGATTAAATAAGGTCATGTCATATGAATACATGTCTGAAAAACAAAGGTGCAGACAGTGAAGGGGAGGGAGGGGACGGGGGCTTGACAGTGACGTTTACGGCGTTTTGCGATGCCTTCAATTACTTCCGGAAATTGTAAGCCTGAAATATAATGTTTACTTTAACTGTGTCTGCTGCAGCGCTCATATTTTATACTATATGCTTGATGAGAATACGTAATATCATAGTAGTCTACATCATAATTAACTCGTCATTTTACAGGCTCGGGTAAATTATTGCAATACACAAACATTGTGTGGCGGTTATTGTCACTTTAAACTAACAGTAATTCACAGGTAGAGCTCAGGTTTTTGCCAACAATAAAGTACAACACATGACAAATTGTGTAAATAATATAGAGAATTAGAGTCTATTCCAGGGGATTCCAAACTCAAATTGACCTGGGGGGCCACTAAATTTACAGTTTAAATTTACAGTCATTAGAAATTAAAGTGATATCTTGATAATCCATCACAATGTTCCAATTAAAAACATGTAGGATGATATTGCACACCATTTAAAATTAAAAGTGTTTGTTTTGATACATAGTTCACAAAAATCAGCAATTAAAGAGATAAAATAACACGTCAGACAAAACACTAGACAGGCTTACATGAAGATATGGATAAAATATACTGTAGATGGTATGCATATATTGTTAATATGGGGGGAGGTGCAGGTTTGTAAATTTATTTAAATTTATTCTTATTTTATTCGTATTCTTTTAACTTTGTAATTTTATTTTTAGGTTTATTCTCACTTATTCTTATAGTTCTTAACTTTGTAAAAAAAAAAAAAATTTTAAATTGCTGCTATAATATTCGTTACCTTCGTACACTGGAGCGCTGTGACGAAAGAATTTCCCGCAAGGGATTAATAAAGTATATTCTATTCTATTCTATTCTAATGTGATCTAAATAAACAGGTGTATGTTGATCAACTGATACGTTTTCTTGGAATTTTTAATGGATATCTTTAAAACATTTGATGAAATGACAAGAAATATCTCTTAAAAAATGTAGTCGTGATGCAAAAGGGAGATTTAAAAACAAGTAAGAGAATACAACAAAAAAAGACGAGAGGCATGAGGACGAGTTTCAAATGTCCGAGGTGACTTGCGGTGCGTAAAGGCGGCGTGAGTGTTGAGTGGGGACGTAGCAGCAGCAGCAGCTGCAGCAGTCACACTCAGCTTCATCTCTCCAGGCTACTGACGCTTGAGCCGCTTCACCTCGTTCGCCCGCGTCTGTTTTATTTACTCCCTCAAAACAAGGAAAGAAAACAATCAACAATGGAAGGACACGTTTGCAACATCCAGGTGCTTCTGCGGGCCGCGGAGTTTCTTGAGAGAAGAGAGAGAGGTGCGTATTTTGGTGGGAGCTGTCAGTCTGGGAAGGGGGAGGAAGTTACTTATCGTTAAACAACAAAATGCACAATGAAGCGGCTGCAACTGGACACACAGAACACACTTTGGATACACAACACAGCTCAATATCCCGGGAATTTCTATGATATTGTTGCAGGGCGATAGTTGCAGGCGATCTTTCCCGTCTGACTCAGTGACCTACATATCGGAGGCATCATTGTACTCAAAGGCGCCAATCTGGGCCAGTTTGAAAATGAATCTGAGCGCTCAGTCGATGAAAGAGCGGCAGAAATAAAGGACGACGACGGGGCAGATTTCCTCCAGTATTCAACTCTGCTAACGCTGCACCGCCACTTTCAACCGATTCGTGTATAAAAGTGTTTGCATCAGGGCGTATAATTGCTGCGTGATGGCGCCAAAACCAGAAACAAACCGTCCAGCAGAAGATGCTGATGATGACAGCAGCAGTGGGATGTCTTTGTCCTCAGTCTGCAGAAGACACACACTGTTAGAATGTTATTATTATTACTTATTTACTTACTCACTTTATCTAAACACAACTCTAAGTGCTTCACATTAAGTGCATTAAGTCCAATAAAAGCAAAAACATACAACACAACAAAACAAAAGATACAACAAAAGTAGCTGCTGTTACTTGTTAATAGCACTATTATACCATGAAAGTGTAAGAGCTGCTTCGTGATATTAAGAAAATATGTTGTATGTATGTAGATAATCAAAAACATGAATATACAATGTCTTTTTGAGTTCTGTTGTTTGCTGTTAACACGGTGCATTATTTCCTTTCTCATGACAAGGTTTTAGTGGCATAGCAGCATTCCGCACATAAAGAAATAGCCAAAAAAAGAAAGGCTGAAGCTCAAGCTTAATACTTACCCATCAGTGCATAATTTATAAAACAAAACCCTTATATTTAAAACAAGAAAACTACATTCATCTCCAGTTTGTGTGTTTTGAAGTTTGAAAAGTTGAAGTAGTTCATTTTAATTCCTCACATCATCCTTAACTGATATACAGTTTTTCCCCTGACTCTCTTTGGTTGTGAACAGATTCTGTATTATTTTCGGCAGAAGGTCATTTTTCATTTAAAACATACATCTTAAAAGCGCACAGGTCCTCTAGGTCGTAAAGCGTTAATGTCTGTAGGTTCAGGAATAATGCATTACTTTGGTTTATTATACTTAGAGTAGAATGGGTGATGATTTTTATAGACCTTTTTGGCTAAATGAAAATTGCTTTTGGTGTTTCAAAGGTATTAGCACAAACTTCATTGCAGTAGGTTATATAAGGCATTAAGAGAGAACATTGTATATGAGTATACATCGTAATGTCCCCCTTAAAACATTTTCTGACAACAAAAAAACCCTTAATACCAAAAACAGTTAAATTCATATCAGAAAACAAGTTAAAGTTGTAATGTGTGTATATGGGTGTTGTGTACTTGCTGTCTCACAGTTCAAGCACTCTTTGTAATCTGTATATATATATTTTGCTATATGTCTATTACACATATTGATATCACATGAACAATACATGTTCTGTATTTATTGCACAGCTAAAAAAGTGCTACATGTCATTACAACTAGTTTGCCTAACACAGCTGATTTTTGTTGTCTTTGTTTATTTATTTATTTATTTGTTTGTTTGTTTGTTTCCTGAACAGAGGCAGAACATGGATACGCTTCGCTCCTGCCTCTCAGCCCAGGTCACTCTGATAAGAGGAGCAAACAGAAGAGTAAGAAGATATCTGCTGGTGGCAATAGGTGAATACATTACATAACGCAGCAACTGACACACACTGAGGGTGTGGCTGCACAGTGTGACACTCTGTTCTGATAAAGAACCCTTTCAAACACAATTAACTCAGAAACTGACATCACCAGGCAGCAGTTTCTGTCATCTCAGTGCTCAACAACCTCTTTCTCTCTCTCTCTGTCCCCGTTGCTGCAGGTCAGTTCACAACGAGCTGGAAAAAAACAGGTAATTGTTTTGTTTTGACCATAACATGAAACCTAGGTCAGACTTTATTTGCGATCTTTAACGCCCTATTCGCACGCGCGCGGACGAACCTCACGAGTGGATGCTTCTTGTTGTGCTTCGCAGACGAGCTCAGCTGAGGCACTGCCTGGAGCAGCTCAAGGAACAAGTGCCTCTCTCGTCCGACTCCATGAGGAACACCACCCTCAACCTGCTGCGACGAGCTCAGCTTCACATAAAGGTAGACCAACAGATGCTCTTATTGATGTTTTAGAATAGAGTCAAAAATCAAAAATACACAATATTCTGACATAAAAATAAGAAATGTTAAATACTAATGGACTGTAAATGTAACTTAATGGCACAGGACCTTTATTGCACAAGGAGGGGGAGGTGGGTTGGTGATATTGCACATTGTCTTAATTGCACAGGGAGGAGTATGTGTGAGTTCAGTGTGGTTATGGCTTTAGGGAAGAAGTTGTCCCCCGACACAGTTTGTCCCGGTTCGGATGGATCTGTAACAACAGGTCAGACAGGTGGAAGTCATGATATGTACTGACGTTAATGACGTGTCTTAGCTCTGCTGAGGCATCAGGAGGTGTAAATGTCTCTCAGGGAGGGGAGGAGGGGGCAGCGAGTGATCTTCTGTGCTGTATTAACCACCCTCTGGAGCTCATCCCTGTCCCCTCCCTGGACTGCAGTCGAAGGTGCAGAGTGAACAGAGTAGTGGACTCGTGTTTGGGTAGAAGAGGCACAGGGGCCAAGTTCCACCGTCTGTGGCTGGTGGGTGAGAGAATCTTTGATCCGGGAGCTTGTGAGTTGGGAGAGACCTAAGTCTGATAGTTTGTTGACCAAAATATCCAGGATGGTGGTATTAAAGGCTGAGCTGTAGTCAGTGAAAACGCATCCTGACGTTGCAGATGATTCAGTGATTCAGAGTACAGGGCTGTGGCGATGGCGTCCTCAGTCAACCTGTTCCATCTGTTTCCTTGTGTTTCCAGTAACACGTTTTACCATAGATTTTTTAACACTTGGTGCTGGCAGGGTTGGTAATTCATTTGTTCAAAAGCATGAAGTGTTGAGGTTTTGTTGGGTGCAGCAACTGCTTTCTTATCATTCTATTTTAATCAAATAATCGAATTCCTTTTTGCAAAGATGCAATACAAAGTGCTTAATGAAGAAGAAATGCTAGGCTTATGAGATAGCGTGACGCTCAGGTGGAGGATAAAGCAGTAGAAGATGGATGAATGGATGGATGAATATGATTGGCTGATGCTTGGAAAGTTTATTTCTCCACTCGTGTTGCACAATGCAGTTCTTCAGCGATCTTCTTCTTCTTCTGCTCTATTCGAAGTGAATTTCAATTCAGTTGACATTTTGCACAATCTGTCATTTGTGTATTGCGTATTTGGCCGAATTGTCTATAATTTTGCTCACTTGTTCTCCTCTCTCTCTCTCTGTCTCTCACATCAGAAGCTGCAGGAGCAGGATGAGCGCGCCGAGCAGCTGAAGGACCGCCTGCGCTGGGAGCAGAGAGAGCTGCGGGTTCGGCTCGAGCAGCTCCAGAGGGGCAGCGAGAGGATGAGGAACAACAGTCATGGGTCGACCATGTCCTCGGACAGGTCCGACTCCGACAGAGGTGCGTCTCTCAGACACGAAAAGCGTCTCATCTCGACCTCTTTGTCATTCATTCACTCACTCATTCATCTTCTGCCGCGTTATCCTCCACATGAGGGTCGTGGGGGCGCTAGTGCCAATCCCAGCTGACATAGGGTGAAAGGCGGGGGGCCATATAGAGACAAACAACCATCCACTCGGGTCAATGTAGTGTCCAATTCCCCCAATTCTGCAGTTTTTTGGACTGTGGGAGGAAACCGGAAAAGCCGGCATATCAAGATTTATTTCAAAGGGCCGTACAACAGGTCTTGAAGACTACAATCTCTTTCTTTTGAGCTCTAAAAATAGCAACCATGAGTCCACAGGCTTTGTTCTGTGCAGGTAAATAATAACGACGGCAGACGTCGACAGAGCAAAGTGTGATGTTTCCAGAATTTGTTTTAAGCTAAGCTTAAGACATTTGGGGCAAACAAACTTGAACTTCAGAACAAAGCAGTTAGAATAATAAATGAAGTTGGACATCTGGTGTTTAGGGGGTAAAGTTATGGAATGAACTCAGTGATGATTTGAAATGGTTTATAACAAGCTGACTTTTTAAAAAAAGTCAGCTTGTGAATTGACAGTTCAGTACTATTATTATAATTAGATAAATAGGCACAAACAAGCCATGCACTTCAGTCTATTCATTCTTTTGTTATTGACACGTTTGTGTTAAATGATCTTATGATATTCATTCATTCAAGCAAATTGGCAGTCCACGTTTACTATACTCTATCAAACGATATCCACACTACTACCCTTTCATTTGAAAACAATGCTCTCGTTTCATCACAGAGGACGTGGAGGTCGACGTAGAGGGCATCGTGTTCGACTGCGTGGACTCTGACGGACTGAGCATGACACACACAGATGCAGATCACTGTTACTCCAGCATGGACAAAGCCTGGCTATGACAGAGCAGTAAACTCTACAGGAACTCCCTTTATGTCACTGAGATGGAGAGGAAGAGGAGGTAAACATTCCAAAAAAAAACACAGCAAATGGAGGACGCGACACAGAGGACAAAGACGTTACTGTACAGCTGAACACTTATTTTTTCTTTTTCTTTTTGAACAGGAGTCACTTTTGACTTTTAAATAATGTCAGACAACAAGCTAAACAATAATGTTGGGTATGAATGAGCTGTGTCCATTTGCACTGAATAGCAGTTAAAATCACTGAGCTGGGATGGATGTAACATTTCGCATCTACATATACATATGTGTGTGTGTATGTGTGTGTAATTGGCATCAACCACTGATGTTTGTTTTTTTCCTCCTAAGCCATGAGGCGTCTGTAGCCTACAATGATCCAAACAGTTCACCTGTCTTTAAGGACTTTTCTTAATCCACATAAGGGCTTCTTATTTATTCTCTACTACAGTATGTCTATACTGAATTCTGCCTTAAATCAGATTTGGTCTGGTGATCTTTACAGCTTCTCTTGAGCACTAAGTTTATATCTCCGCAAACATCATGTGTAGCATGCACTTAAACATTAACCTGTGCTATGTTTTTTTTTTATTATCATGTAAGTTCAGTCATGTGTTTTGTTCTTTTCCTTCTGTTGCACAAACTGATCATATTATTATTATTACTATATCATTATTGCACTTGTTTTCAATCTCCAAAAAATTGTGGGTACATCAAAAGAAAAACGGACGAGAAATGAACTTGTCATATTTGCACAATTATGTCTGGCAATTACATTAAACCGCCAAATATAATTTCTGGTGCATTCTTTTTTTGACACTTCAGTGCGAGATGAACGTAGAGGAAGGTGCAAGAACTGTGTGAAAGAGACTACGTGTGAGCATTATAGGAGGCTCTTGCACAGATCTAATGAGTTTTATGCACTGTTAAAAATCAACTGATCTCTCCTAGTGTCCGTCGTCACGACTGCACACTTACGCTGCTTGTGCATTTGTCATTTAAAATGTTTATTATGCATGCAACACATTCACCACTCAGGCAGGTCATTCCTACTTGTAACGATAATGCAATTAATGCTGTATTACAAGTATCTACTTTATTCATTGCTATGTATTTAATAACTGAAGGTGCTTCACTTGTATATGCAAGATGCCTTATTAGCTTTTAATAGTATGTATGCATTCTTCTGTCTCTCCGCCCAGTAATATTATGTAGCATTTTGTACTGGTGTAATCTTTTTTTTTTTTACTGAATAAATATTTTCTATATTTATGAGCCTTTTTGTATGATTGTTTTACCGGAATTAAAACTCCATGGTTCCTCTCTTACCCAAGAGTCATCACAGCAAGATGGTTACAAAAACACTGTCCATTTATTGACAATTTGATATTTAATTGACCAAGTAAGAGCAAAGCGTCGCATGGGTCGTATCATCTGATGTAATCTGAATGTACAATGCAATTTTTACATTTTAAATTCAAGTGAAGATGTTGATTTTCCATTGCAACCAAATTATACCACAATGTCAACAGGGCTGGGCATTTATTCTGCCAACAACATGGACCCTTCTTCAGTCAGTGAACCTTAGCCTTAAGTAGCTGGTCTTGTAGGATGATTAACTAATGAACTAAAAATAGAACATGAAAGTAATTAAATGACTAAATCACGCAACAGTGCATTAATTATACATGTGTATATATATATATATACATACATATATATACATACATATATAGATATATACATATATGTATATATATATATATTCTGAGACAATTGGACCTTAATAATCAAGTAATTATAATAAAATAATATGACAAATTAACATTGATAGGCACATGGGTTGAGCAAAGGTCTGTGGAAAGGTATCAAGGTAGGCAAAGACCTATCTTTTTTTTTTTTCATGTCAACTAGTGCTGTAAAGAATCTGACCAGTACTTTCTTTCTCCAGGTCAAACTGGGATGATCTAATCCTTAGAAAAGGTATGATATATTTGGCATGGTACAGAAAGGGAGGCTGGAGCAGGCTCCTGATCCCAGCTTTGGCCTTTTACGGTCCACCCACCAATTTCATTTGGATACTTCCTCACAGAGGTGTCTACCCAGGACTGGGATCAGTTTATCTTACCCTGATGCTGGTCTGAACAATGAGAAGATGGGAAAGACAAATCTGTCTCAGTGTCAGCAGCTACAGAACGAGTGATTCAGGTAGTTCTTCACACAAACTGTTTCTTTTGAGCATGTGAGGCCAAGTCTTTGGCTTTCTCCTTAGCTGCCATTGCTGTCTCTCTTGCCCGCTCTGTTGCTGTTACTGCCAAGGTTTTTGATGGAGTTTCACCTGCAGAAAAAAGCCAATATTGACCTTAATTTGCATAATCAATGTGCTTACATGTATTGGGGCTATGCCTTGATAGACTTGGAAGAGTCTTGTTAAAAGACACACTTAAATCAGCCACCTAGGTTTCAACAGAAAGAAGGTGGTTGGATGGACACACTTGAAACATTTTGCAATCAATATTTTTCAGGTTAATCTGACAGTAAAATTTGTGACATTCCAAATGTTTTACATTTAAGATGTACATTTAAGCCCTGATTCACTTATGCATCTATTTTCTATTTCACAACATTTATAGCAATTATAACAACAAATGGCAAAAATTATTAGGGTCAGTAGTTACACCCGCCTTAGTCTTAGTAGCTGTATCTGTTATGCTTTATCTTATATCTTTAGATTAACTATTTTAGTATAAAATAAATAAATAAATAAATAAATTGAATAAAGAGTTAGTACATTTACCTTGCATTTTGGCCAACACATATTCAAACCCTTTCATTGTCTTTGTAACACTGGTCTTGAACCTTGCGAGACCAAATTCCTAGAATGAGAAGACAGAAAACACCTCTTATACGATGTGTACCATGTGTCAACAACCTATAAATCAATTAGTCATATATTCACTTTCATGCACGCCCTCAGAGCTCAACAATATATATACAGTATATGAATAAATCTTTCTAATGTCCTAAAACTATTCAGCAATCGAATTCTAACCCTAACCCTTAACACGGTGCATTATCTTGCCAATTACAGATAAACAGATCGGCTGTTATGTCACCATTTAAGATGCCCCACATCACTTCCCTGTGCTGTTACACATTGTAGTGCTCCACTGACCTGAATAGCTCTAGAGAGCCCATAGACATTGGACGAGATCCAAGCTTCTCTTTTCAGCTCTGTCCAACTGTTGTTCTCTGGGTTAATTTGATACACACACCGCTCTTCCACAGACTGGCACAGAAAGCAACAAATTAAGACAACAACAAAACAAAAAAACATCAACAACATCATGTCACTACATTGTGCAATACCCTTAGAGTCACTAGAGGTTAAGGTAAAAGAAAGGTAAAGGAGGTAGTAATGCCACATTGTGGTAAAACACCAAAGACGGAGTTACCATTAGTCGAGCGTGGCTGATGTTCCATGAGAGTGTGGTCATGGTCCTCTCCTGAGGGTCCACGATGGAGTCCTCAATGACGTACGCTGAGCTGGCCATGTGTTTTGGAAGGTACCGCTCCATCCACCGAGGTGCTCGACTATGTTTGGTCAACAGACGCCTGGAAATTAGGCAGTTGGTTGGAGTAACCTCCCGGAAAATGATGTCCTCAGTCAAAACATGATTACTGTGGGAATGAAGGAATTACAATTAGCCAAGACATGTGATCATTTTCACCACATTTATTTAACTGCTGGACTACATGATATTAGTACTGGTATATTTTGAGATAAGGTAGCAAAAATGTAGAACATATAAATGTATGTAATATAAAGAAAAGAATTTTATTTGGCAGAAATTGAAGATAATGTAATTACAATCATCATACCATTTTGAACCACCATGTTTAAACAAGAGCCCACAATAGACAAACTAAACATCTTTTGAGCTTTGATAATAAATGAAGGCTACACAGGTTCACCAATACACTTGGAAAGGATGGGTGTGAGGTGAGGGAAATTCAGCTGCAACATGCAACCTCCCCAATAAATGCTGCTCAATTTTACAAACGGCACCTTTAAGATAAAAAGTGCCTTTTAGTCTTGTGTTATTACGCATTAAGGTGTAAACAGCACTGATTAAGGTGAACCAAGATGGTTAGTTTTGTGTCACGCATCAGTTCAAAAAGGTTTTGCATGCAAAATTACAAGATTTAAAGTGGTTATCTGGACATAAACATGATTAAATAATTAAACACAATATCATTCAGCATCAATATAGTGATATTACTGACTAAGTAATGTGCTTGGCAGCTCGCACTACTGCTTATCACATTACCACAAAAATTAGAATGAACACAGCAACTGCTGTCAATGCACACACCTGTAAGGGTTGGGATATCTTTGCCAGAAAGCAATACAGACTTGGTCCCAGGTACTTTTGAGTAAACCTGCGCAGCAGAAATATTTCACCATTGTTCCCTCTGTTTACTCAGCACCCTGTGCACATACACAAACAGAATGAATTAGTACCTGCAGTAAGTTTTATGACAGTCACATTAGTTAACAAGCAGGACAGGTGATTTACAAAGAGGTGACCCAAACTGGCAAACTGTTTGTATTGTCTAAATTATTGTCTATTTAAATGTATTGTTTGTAATCTGTCTTTTCAACTTGTATTTATTATTATTGTGACATGTGTTGCCGACCTCTTCACCAGCTAGGTCGCCCTTGTAAAAGAGATCTTGATCTCAGTGGACTTTACCTGGTTAAATAAAGGTTACATAAATAAAAAATACTTTTCAAAGTGGTGGGCATTGATCATGATTAAGTAAACTATCTTAAGCATTTTGTTAATGAAAAAATGCCAGTGTGCAAGGTGCATGCTCAAGCAAATGTCTTTACAGTCAGATTTACCAAGTGTTTAAGGGAAGATATCTCTGTTAAAAGCACATTTAAACAACTCTCTATCCTGCACACTTCTTGACAAACTACAACAAATCTAACATACAAAGACTATTGATGCATTAAACAATGCTCTGAGAATTTTACTGAAGAGGCCTAGAAAGTATAGTACCAGTGAACTATTTGAGTTCGAACAAGTTTCTTTTCGAGCTGTATTATGCTATGAAGCTTGTATTTAAATATATTCAATGTTTACTTTGTTTGCATTTTTATTAAAAAATATTTTAGGCACCGCAGTTGAGAGACAGAAAACATAGATGTTACTGTTCAGTGCGTTTATTTATGTCAAGCAATTTAGTGCATCACTCGTTATCAAACTATTAGATTTCTATTTATCAGACAATGAGGAGAAAAGACAGCAAAACATTTTGGCATTAAATAAATAAATCGGCATGGCTGCCTGTATTTCTCAAGAACACAATCGAATGCAGAAAGACCCATGTCAGTCGACCTCATTTATCATTATATATATATATATATATATATATATATACATATGTATGTATACATATATATATATATATACATACATACATACATATGTATATATATATATATATATACATATATATATAGAGATATGGATATGTGGGTGTATGTATATACATTTTAGGGAAACTGTACAATATGGCGTTTACACTGCCTTCAGATTGGTCTATATATTGTATGTGGTATGTATAAACCAATTTCACTTACTTCATAATTAAATCTAAATTAAGTAAATATATTACTATAGATTCATCGTACATCAAAGGCACAAAGAGGCACATTTTTAAAGAATTTGCCAGATAAAAGCGTCGTGATGACACAAAAAAGAACTATCGCATTCAATGCCTTTGAATAAAACACAAGAGTACAATTAGACACATTTATGGTCACGCACTTAAATAAACATTTACACAGTGAAAGAAATAAAGACGAAAAAACAACACCGTCACGTTTGTCACGTACGCACTGCTCAGCTTCCTCTTATATTAGCATAGCATCAGCTGCTAGCGCCACTAGCCTAGCATTAAGCAAACCACATGAATGAATGACTACAAGTTAGCACCTAAAAACTACCACGACAGGACATTGAAGCGAGCAAACTCACGCAGCGGGCAGAGAGTGTATGTTACCTGTGTGACGAAAACATTCAAGAGGTGACTGTTTCACAGTCGCGTGGGATTAAACTTCACTGTTGTTTCGACATGTCAACCGTGGGTGGAACTACAGGGAAGGTCAAATATGACGACACTTCCTGTGTAACTGCAGTCAAAAGTGACATCCATGGTTTGGACATAACCTCTCATTCATATATTGTAGGCATCTTGAAGGCATCAAAATCACAAACTCACAAATCAAACAAACCAAAATATGTTTTATATTTTACATTCTTCAAAGTAACCACATTTTGCTTTGATAACAGTTTTGCACACTATAGGCCAGGGGTCTCAAACTCAACTGACCTGGGGCCACTGAGCATCTAGTCTGGCTAGTTGGGGTCTGGTCAAGGGGAAAAAGAAAGACAGTGACTGTTCACTAGGTGATGATATTTCACAGAATTGAAAAATGAAGGTTTTTGTTTTGATATGGAACAATATATAATTCATAATAAAAAAACTTATTTATGATGCAAAACAAATCTATTCATGAAACAAAACATACAAAAATAACTCGTTATAAGCAGTGTTGGAATGTAACAAAGTACAATTACTTGTACTAAGTACAAAATTCTGTACTTTACTTTGTCATTTTGTCATTTACTAGCAACTTTTACTTTTACTCCACTACATTTCCTCTATCTTTGTTACGCTTTACTACCAAATAAAATCAGAAGAAGAGTTGGTAATGGTCTGTATTTATATAGAGCTTTTCTAGTCTTGATGAGCTGCTTTACACTACAGTTTTGCCACTTACCCATGTTTCATAATCCACTCAAACCCTTCAACATGGGGTTAAGTGTTCAAGGACACATATAGACTAGCAGGGCCAAGAATTGAACCCACAACCTTACAGTTTGAAAGACAACTCACCCTACGACCCAATCCTAACTCCTCCCCTTTTTAAAATACTTTAACTAATAAAACTTAAACACATTTTTACCGCAAAATTACTTTTGATACGTAAGTACAGTAAATGTCATATACTAAAAGACTTTTACTTAAGTAATTTTATAAAAAGTGACTTCATCTTCTACCTAAGTCATTTTCTGATGAGATACTGGTAGGTACTTTGTACAAGACTGATTATAAATTGATATTATGTGGCAGGCAGATGAAATTGATTAGAGGGTCGTATGTGGTAGGACTGCTGGTGCTGACGCTGGTGTCTCTGATGAACTCATCATTCTCTGCAGCAGAGGCAAGTCTTTCTTTCCTGGGACAGTCCTCATGAGAGCAAGTTTTGTTATAGCATTTGACGGTTTTCCTAACTGCATTTAAGGACACATTCAATTCTTGAAATTTTCCAGACGGACTGACTGACCTTCATGTCTTCAAGTAATAATGGACAGTCGTTTTTTTCTTTACTTACTTACTGAAAACCATTCTAGGTGACAACCTCATGAATCTGACTGAGGGA
Source organism: Solea senegalensis (assembly GCF_019176455.1). NCBI lineage: Eukaryota > Metazoa > Chordata > Actinopteri > Pleuronectiformes > Soleidae > Solea > Solea senegalensis. Next base: position 14,166,568 of record NC_058032.1, read on the forward strand.
ACGCCAGTAGTGTGCAAAACCTGCCATCAAAGCAAAAGGTGGCTACTCTGAAGAATACAAAATACAAAGACATATTTTAGTTTTCAATTTTCTTAACTACATAATCCCATAAGTGTTCCTCCATTGTGTAATAATGTACAATGTAAAAAATAATAAAAATTAACTCTTATAATCACACAGCACCTTACCTCCAGAGGTTTTAAAGTTTAAAATCCTTTTAAATTGTTTAAGTTTAAACTGTTGGTTCTTTCTCTCTCTCTTTCTTTTTATTGTTGGGCTGACCAGGTTCTGGAGAGACTGAAATTTTGTTCTGATCTCATGTCTTAATGTGTGTTGGAATGACAATAAAGAAATCTTGAATCTTGAATCCTGAACTTATTTTGTTATATTTTGGCTGTATTTTGTTGTGTTTTACATTTCTTTGTGTCTTATTTAAGTGTGTTTTGTTATTTTTGTTATTTTATTGTGTGCAAAATGTTGTTATGTCCTCATAATGACCATTAAAATTCTTGATTCTTCTTGATTCTTGAAAAGAACAAAAACTATACACTTTGAACACTAGAGGTCACTATGTGACAGTACAACATGCACATAAAGAGCAGTGGTTTCCACTTTTTCAAGACGGCAAACTATCCACCTCGCAATTTATATTCTGATAATTAAACAAGGCTGTGAAAAAAAATAGCAAATGTATTTATTAATTTGTTATTTTGCTCCCCCCCATCAAAAAAAATAGGTTGACTGTCGTCGGACTTCAGGGGATCTGTTAATCTTTTATGTGAAGGAGTAAATTGCCACAATAATCGTCTTTGGGTCGTATATTGTGAAAACAAATAAATATTTGATTACATAAAAGTGCATTACATTTTTCTACAAGAGAAAGGTAAATCAAACACAAAAAGAAAATAAACATATCCATGGTAATTTTTGGAGACCATGGTAATCACATATCGCCTTGAGCACACTGTAGCAGAGAACAGATGGATCATTTGTTCTGCACAGCTAAAATCAACCCTGAAAACATCTCCAGTATGTGGCAAAATCCTTCCACATTAGCTCTAACACCTAATGGGCCTAAATGCCGTGGAACTAAGTATAATATGCCTCTGCTGGTTGTCCCACTAAAGGCTCAGAGCTGTTATAATAATCCGCAGCACATAAAAAGGAGTATAGGCTAAGCTATGCAATCAATAATGTGGGTGTCAAGAGAAACACGCAGCACAAAACACCATATATATTCTGTCTGCTGGAGAATAAATCACACTCTATAGGCCACATTTGTCGCCAATAAATACTTTACTGAATGTTATTTAGACTGTTGTGGTGTTTGTTTAAAATCATGTCTGAAACTTTGATTATAGGACTTGATTTAATCTTTTTTCTTTCTTTCTTTTTTAAATGCACCTTTTGTCTTTGGTTTGGCTGTTTCCCAGCTACAGATTTTTCATAAGTTTTATTTTTTTTTTACCACAAAGGCAGTTTTTGTAGCATGCCGTGACTTTCAATGATATACTGCACGCAGACATAATTTATCAGATATTTACTATTCATTCACATGGAGGCATCATTTTTCCTCAATGTCAAACTAATGTTCATGTTTCCCCTGTCAAAACGCCACCAAAAAAATACATCAGTAAAGTGTAATAAATAAAACATTGCATGTTTTAACTTCTTCCAAAACACCCTACCCACTGCCTGCTCCCATTCTCTAATGAAGACATCAAGAACTTGTTGCTCTCACTTCACACGGTTCACCGCTTTTCAATCCCATTCCTTTGGACACAGAGTCCTGCTGGTCCATCTGATCAGGAACGGCTTGTTGCCAGGTGAACACAATTAACTTCCTGGCGGGACAGAAAATCAGCAGTAGCCGGCTCTGGATTCCTTAAATGCACAGTTCAGCTAGAACACTGTAATTACTGAAAAAATAATTGGTTTAAACTCGATCAAATGTTTCACCATTTGACCATAGAAGTGTAAGTGTAAACACACCGAAAAGCCCCAGACAGGCGATGCATATGCAGCTGAGAACGTTATTATTTGGACATTACTTACAAACAAAACACATTATACATTGTACCGAGTTACTTAACAGCTGAGTAAACATTTTTCAACATAAATTTCAATAGGTTTGACGAATGTATTTTCACTAGTGTCATTCACAAAGTAAAGACCGTTACATAAGGCGATTTACATGCAAAGCGTTGAGCCCTCAGTGACCAAGATATGCAAGACCACACCATTCGAGTCAAAAGGCTACTTTTGAACCACAAGCAACACGAAACAACGGTGTATTCAGTGTGTTCAACAATATTATATAGTAAAAAAAAAAAAGGTGTTCCTCTCATACAGCAGTGGGAGGGTGCCCACCATTACGGCCATTCAGTGTCATCCCTCTTATGGAACGTGTCCGGAACGAACCCTCTGGGTGGAAAGCGTCCGGCTTATCCTCACAACGGAAGACCATAAGGAAGCCGTTACGGTAATTTTTATTCATCCACCCATACAGAAGAGGGTTGATAAATGTGGAGCACATAGCCACGATGTGGAACACTGTGTATATCAGTTTGTACTCCTTGAACCTGAGAACCAGGTCCAGATCACTGGCCAACTGAAACACATGGAAGGGCAGCCAGCAGATGGCAAACACCACCACCACCAGCGCCAACATCTTGGTGGTCTTTTTGCGGCGGTTGATGCTGTCATTGCGACTGGATGGACTGATATGATTCTTCAGTTTGACCCAGATGCAGATGTAGGCATAGCTAATGACGGCTAAAGGGATAATGTACTGTAGGAGCAGCATTGAGAGGCTGTAAATGACTCCATCCCTGCTGGTGCCATGGGGCCACTTCTCAGAGCAGACAGCAATACGCAGGTTGATGGAGGGTATCTCTTCGTTGCGGTACTCTCTGAAGATGGCCAAGGGCGCAGCCAAGACAGAAGACATAGTCCAGGTGAAGGCCATGATGAGGAAGCTGGAATGCCACGTGAGCCGCCGGTTGAGGTGGAAAACGATGCAGCGGTAACGCTCCAGAGCAATGACAGTCATGGTAAGGATGGACACGTGCACACTGAGGGCCTGGGCAAAGGGCACCATGTGGCACAACACAGCCCCAAACTTCCACTCATCTAACAGAGTGTAGACCAGAGTGAAAGGCAGGCACAGCGTGTTCACCAAGAGGTCCGCAAGGGCCAGGTTCGCTATGAAGAAGTTGGTCACTGTTCGCATGTTTCTGTAGTGAATAATCATGTAGATGACGAGAGCATTGCCCAGCAGCCCCAGCAGAATGATTAGCGAATACGCCGTTATCAGGGTGATCTGAACTCCAAGGTGCTTGGTGATGTCAGTGTGGAAACCAGGTGGGTGTACACCCATGCTGTCATTTAGCAGAGCCAAGGAATCGGTTCCACCAGCCTCCCCTTCCTCTTCTGTGCTGTTGGATGTGTCTGGTGGGCTCATTTTATTGGGAAGAAGCTGTGCTGGCTCCTGCAAAGAAAAAAAAAAGTATAATCATTTTATTGCCTGAGACGCACCAAGCAGAATGTTATTTCATTCAAGGTCTAAAAAGGAAAATCATTAAATTGTTCATTGTGGAAAAATGTATTTCTTTCCACATTTATAATGCACATAATACTAAGCAACCTACATTTAAATATGTACATGTGCACCAGCTAGAGTCTCATGAGGGACATGATCCCTCATTGGCTTCCTTTGGTCAAAGATTGTGTTTGCATGTAAATTAAAACCCTGGGTTGAGGCCAGTTCAGGGTTTTCATTTAATATAAGCCCTTCTCTTTAATGCTGTGCAATGCCCTCAATCACCCAAAAAAAATAAACCTTAAACCTTCCTCTCAACAGGATTACAAGGACAAAATGGCATCATACCGCCAAGTATGTTATTAATCACCAGGGACTTTTTACCCTCATCAGTACTATGTGAACTGCAAGAGATTTGACTGAAACTAAATCTCAAAGACAGAAAACCTCCACCAAGGCTGCTTAGTTTCCAAACTCAGATCACTACCAAAAGAATCAAAGAATGTCTTCCTCTACCCATGACCCACATCTCCAGAAAATTCCAAATCATTCATTTACTGTTTGAGTTATGCTGCTCACAAAGAAACCCAAACGAATGAACTAAAAAGACAGACAGTGAAAAGTGTCAACATACTGTATCTTCCTTGGCAGATGCGACACAATCATCCTCCTCATATCACCTGGAAAGAGTGGTTTTCTTTGAGAAGGACATATGACTAGTCCTCTAATGCATGCCGCATAATTATTACAACAACTGCAGAATATCGCATTGAGGAAGGAGACGTTCTTTGGAAAATGGGACATTTCACCAAGATGACAATCGCTAGGAAACCATCTTGCTTTGAATGCACTGGTTCCCAAATACAAAGAAAAAGCTCATACTTCTTGTGCTATTCATATTAAAAAAAAATCCCTTGCCCATGGCTTATAGCAACCAGTATTCATTTGAGTACAACAATGTGCCCAAAGGAATAGCCATTTTAAAGGCTGGACAAAAAAAGTGACAGAGGAAGCAGGAGTCATCTAGTTCAAACCTGTATCATTAGAGCTGTGGCTGCTCGCACATGCAGTCTGCAGTTCATTAATGGAATAATGTGTGGTAAGCCAACACTCTATACAGAGAGACTGGTGCTGTATGTCTGCAAAAAAAGATCTTTCTTTTCAGCATATTTTCTGTTAATTAAGTATCTTGTCACTCTGTTGTCCGTTTACCTGTGAGGGGCTGGATGAGAGGCTCTCGCTGGATGCTGTCTTGCATTTTTAAAAACAACACCAGCGTTGAGTCTTCACTTACATGAAGCAGAATAAAAATAATGGCATCAAGTGACATTAGACTCAGCAAACCCCACTTTCAACAAATGTAGAATTCACTGTCCAGTGTGTAAAATTTAGACAGGATCATTTTCATTTGGCAGAATTTGAAGATTGAACAATAATATTTAGAACTCTACAGAGGCTGCCATTTTGGTCCACAAGGGACAAACTGAAGATCTTTTGAGTTTTGATGCTGACTGAAGGCTACACGGGTGCTCCAGCACAGTTGGAAGTGACAGTTATTCAGCCTTCACACCGTAACACTGACTGTACGAAGCTAACAATACATTACATTACATTATTAAAGAGGAGAGCATTGAACAGAAAATAGATTCTTTTTATTAGTATTTTTTTTTTATATTACAATCATTACTATTGTGTTTTACACTACATGGCAATAAACCTATCCTTGATTGTAGAAGAAGAGGATAAACAACACACAATACATGCATATATATATATATATATATATATACATATATATATTTATCTATATACTGTATATACACATAGTATATATACTATATTGCCTTCAATTCCTTTGTTCACTAACATATCCTGTATATTGTGGACAATGTGTTTTGTTGATTTGCTCTGTGCACACAACATCTATTACACGTCTGCTCATCTTGGAGCAGGGATCAATCCTCTCTGGCTCAGGTCAGGTTTTTCCCCCTTTTTTCCCCATTAAATGTTTTTTGAGGGCAGTTTCTTACCCAGACCAAGGGTAAGGAACAACGCTCCATGTACAGATAGTAATGACCACAGATTTGTGTCTTTAATCTGTTCAAATTATTGATTGATTTGAATTGATTTACAATTCACATCTAATCTCAACCAGAGCCTCAAAAATGAAGTTCTGTCTCATTAGGCCCAGGCTGAGGACTACTGGTCCTGGGTTAACACACACACATACACACACACACATACACACAACCCCCTGAAACGAGATGATGCATTGCCAACTACAGTGTTGATAACCAGAACGCATGAACATTCTGCCTGCACCCTCTGTCACCACAGTCTCACGGGGACGCGCAGCGTGGATTTATCAGGCAGGCTGGAGGCGATATGTGTACTTTTCCAAGCATCAGTAATATATCAAAGCACCCATTTCTCATCAGCGATGCAAATCCTTGACTTGAGGCGCTGTGAGGAGTCTGTTCCCGTACAACTGCCGGTGCACAAACACACCAAACAACCGGATTCTAATGAGCGCCATTACGCCAAATTATGAGATAACTAAATCCAACTCAAATGCGATTGATGCTCCGTTCGTGCGTAATTTGTCGCCATTTGTTTAACTTGCTGAATTGGCATTCAGCATTCAAATGTCTCCATGCGAGCTCCCGGAGCCTATTCAACCGACCTGACAGGTGCACACACAACAGTGTGGAACATAATGAATGTGGATACTTGTTCATCTTCCTTTTCTAAAGGTTTTTTTTTTTCCCCCTCTCACATTACGCACCTGCAGTACTTTCAGTAAGTGCAGATTACGCGGTCACAACACAACAGAGAAACGAATACCTTGCGCGTCGGCTTTGCCATTTTTGTCACCAAACTAGACTCACAAAAACCCTTTCAAAGTCAATGAACGTCATCTACATGTTGATGGACTCACCTTTTGGCCCTGTATCTCCTTTGGCGAGCGAGTCTTCACTCAAGACTGGCGTGGAAACGCGGGTGGAAAACCCGAAGCTCCTCCCAAGCTGGGGCTCACAGCGCGCATCTTGTGGCTGGAGCGTGCGTTCCTGAGGCAGGTCTGCAGGATTCAGTCTGTCTCTGTCTCTGAGAGCGTCCACTAACATTCGCACCAGCCTGAGAGTCTACTGTGGCTGCATGCAGGCAAGACATGCGGACACTCTGTGTGCGTTGCTCCGTATACACAATTGATTATCACTGTTAGTCTATTATGTTTACTTTTATGTGTTTATTGTTCGCCTCTCTTCCAGTAATATGTCACACTTTATTACTGAAAGCCACTTATTTCTCTCTTTTCCCTGTGTCCGGTTACAGATTTTTGAACTTTGAACGACGATACACTGTAAAACAAATCCTCATATATTGCTTTATTTGGGGCTCAGTGTCACTGTCACATCTGACCTATGTTCTGCAGTCAGATAAACAGTGGAGTATAGTTCATTCACTGTTGTTGTTTTTTTTATTGTGTCAGATGTGAAGCATCTGACACAATACAGTCCCTGCACGAAACGAAGACAGTGACCTCACAAATCTCGCTCCTGTGACCTCTCATGGAGAGATTAAATTTCTTGCTGAATGCATTGTTATTTTTTTTTTGCGAGGGCAGTTTGAGAGCCAGATGACTGTGTTACATGCCAGTCAATTCAGATTTCATGATTCAAAGAGTGTCATTGACATGAATTGATTTATTAATGTATGAGGTTATATGGTATTGGACCTGAAGCCACTTTACCTCACATGAAATGTGAAAAAAAACCAACTGAATAAACTTCAGTATATCTCTCAAGGCTGACTTTTTATGTTAGTTGAGCCGAATAGGTTTGTAGAATAGCTCAAAGTATAGGACAACTTCAGTAGGTGAAATTAAAGCAAAAATTACACACTTTGAAAACATCCATCCATCTTTTACCACCGTATCCTCCACATGAGGGTTAAGGGGGGCACTGGTGCCAATCCCAGTTGACATAGGTCCATCACAGGACCACATAGTCAACCATCCACTCACATATTCACACCTACGGTCAATTTAGAGTGTCAAATTTGCCTAATCTCCAAATCTGCAGGAGGAAACCAGAGAAAACCCATGCACACATGGGGAGAACCTGCAAACTCCATGCTGCAAAGGCAAGAGTGTTAACCACACGTTTAAGAAAGAATAAATTGGATTCTGAGTGTTAATCTAATGAAACAATACAAGTCTCCATGTGTTGCAGCTTGTTCATTCACCTTATCAGACCTGTAACACCTGTACAGGAAACATCAATAAGGAAAGTCTCGAAACACGCTGTCACTTAAAATCAGGCACAGATAAAGTAGATAGAGTCTGAATAAAACACTAATTCTATCCTCTGAGACAATGTGAAGTCGATACGATAACAGGAGATAATGTTTACCTTGAGCCGTGTTTCTGTATTTCTCTGGACGTTCTCAGTGTCGTGGCTCTGATTCATTACTCAGGGAGGAACATTGTGTGAGAGCCTTGAATGCTTTTGGTGGGGTGCCACAATTTGCACTATAAATGCAGCAGCAGAGATTACCACTTATTGATTAGGACAGGCTTCCTCTCCACAGTTTACCCTTTCAATTATGAGGGTCATTCCTGCAGTTCAGACTTGACAGGCCACTCTGATTTACATTTATCACCAATAAAGTGCCTCAAAAGTTCTGAAAAGAAAAGTCTTCACACAGTTGATCACTCGTTTTAACTGCAGTCCTTGGCACAAGCTCACTGAAGGACTCCCCTCCATATGGCTGGGGAGTGGACGCTCCACTGGCCTCAGTCTGATCACAGCTTTCTGTCCAGCTCCCATGAGGTCACTGGTGCCACTGCAGTATCGTCACATCGCACAGCTTACACTGGAGCTGTTGTGCCTCTCTCACATGGGCTGCAAACTAGTGGTCAACCAATTCCCCAATCCAATTTTGTGTCAAACTTGGTAGACAGAGACTGGAGCCTGTTGCAGATGACAACATTTAATTCTTTAGTGATTTGGAAGCAGAGTTAAAAGGATGGACACTGTTTGAAGTGTGCAAATTGGATCCAGTGGCGTAAACATTAGTGTGCAGTGTTCCAATTACACCTCCTGGTGTGCTGTTTCATTTATTCCAAGACAGGGTCACTGGTGGTGTGAGGAGTAATTTATGATCTCAGCCTGATCAAGTTGTGTGTTCATATATATGTTAAATAGACGGACATACTTGGAGTCACATGAAATGTTAGTGTTTATTTAAAAGCTCATGTTTACAGAGTCTTTAAAAACAGTTGTGGCTCTGGGGAAGATGGTTATTTTCTAAATGAAGTGGAATATATACAGTGCTTAACAAATGTATTAGACCACCTGACAGAAAAAGGCGAAAACATATTATTAACATATTTTAGAAATCTTTCAAAAACTTATTTATTTTTTTCTGTTCAGGAATGAAAGTAAATCGCTATTTGACATTTTAATCAAGAAATAATAATGTGCTTTACTATTTACTACTGCCTTTTCAGTTTTTTTTTGTAAAACAGTAAATTAGAAAATTCATGCATAACAATAATATTTATTTTAGCATTAAAAATATCATTCCAGTTGAAGAGCTTTTACATAGTGGTGTATTAACCATTATTATACTATTATTATATGATAATTACCAATGCTGTTAGATATTTAGAGCAGCTGTGGCATAAACCTTACATTGGGTGGTGGTCTAATAAAATTGTTGTTTGTATATATACAAACTATTACAAATTGGTTCATTTGAACTGGGAAATGTATATTATCCAGTGATTTGAAGGTGTTTTTATTGTTCAGTCTCATCTAGATACACGTGCCTACTATTAACATTATCAATGTCGAATGTCACAGATACTCTTCCTGGCGTCCACACACATCACAACATAGACATATAATAATAACCACAACAGCATATCAAAAGCATAAAAAGCATGAGTATAGAATGATATCATGAAAGGCTGTTCTGTAAAATTGTAATAGTGAGGGCCATGTAGGTTATGATAATAAGCAGCAGCTTTGTAAATGTGCACAGAAAGTGGAGAAATTAATGTGTGTTTTTAAATTGTCATTTTCATGGAAGATGGATTAATTCAGAGTGAGAAAAGAAGAAAACTATCTGGCCTGTAATAAAATAATAGAATGTTTGTTGTGAGAGTGATGGACCAAAACAGGGGCGGGGCTGTGTGTTGCACATGCGCAGTACACGTTCTGCCGTCTTGAGCTCGAGAACAGCAACAGACACAGGAGTGCAGAGCAGAGGTGACAGTTCCCCGAACAGCTGATAAACGTGAGTTTAACAAAACGTTGGTCAGATATTAAACGTTTTTACCGCGTCAAACATTTGATGTAGTGTGTTGAATGTTGCTGAAATGTCGCTGTTTTACGGAGCTGAACGTCCGAAACCAAACAAAACATGATCTAACGCTGCTGTTACACGACAAAATAAGAAGCTAGCTTACTGCGTCCCGTGATAAATCACTCGCCTTCTAAAGTTTCCACGTAATGTGGCTCCTGTTAACACTTAAAATGGGTGCAGAGTGAACGAGGAGGGTGTGTGTTCATGTTTCCATCGATTTGTTTGTTTTTTTTGTTCAGTATTAATCATATTATGTAATACTGTGAACTTTGTTTCCATACTCTGATTTTAATCATTTGCAGCTGACTCATCTCTCCACTGTACACTTGTTCTCGGAAACGCCTAATCCACACTTTTGCTTTCATTTCCTTATTGGGATGGAAAGATTAAAAAAAAAAAATGTTATGAAACACTAATGTAAAGATATTAATCTCGATATTAGCAGTCACAGGTCCACATGATGATATATAGTGTGATGCTGTTATAGTAATAAAGCTTTTAAAATCCTCTAGAGCCATGGTTTTTAGCGACGCAAGCTTTCTCTTCAGAAATACTGTTCTACTGTATATATGAGGAATTTTAAGTAAATAAGAGTCACCTTATCTTTTTGCTTCTTAATAAAAAACTTTTTTCTCTTTAACTCCCACAGACGACACTCCCCTCGGTCTCCCGTAATTAAGATAAGAGTTTGGGAAATTTTGCTGATATGTTTTTAGTTTTGCTGTTGTTTACAATGGCAGGGCCTGCTTTCTTGTGTATATACTTGTTTCGAGGCTTGCATTTTGTTGCACTTTAACCCTAAGGCGTTTTGAATAATTTATATGTTATTATAGTTTGTTTTCAAGATGGAAAAAAATCAATTAAAATCATAAATTGAGTTTGGTGTGAGGAAACCTTAGACTTTGAACTATAGACTGTATACAAAAATAGTGTGTTGCAAAACAAAATCCTGTTGTGAAGCCTTGCGATTTGACTGGTGCAGTGTCAGTTTTTGAAACTGGAAAGAAAACTTTGCACATACTTTTTTTTAAGAAAGAAAAACAAAATCAATAATCTAATAGCAGGGAGACTTGCACACTGTCTGAACTGAAGAGTACATTTATTACTGCAATGTTTTAGTGGTAGGGACCAGAGTGTGAAGGATGATTAGTACACATGGGATGATGGTCTTTATAGTTCCTACTTTCTGCTCTGCTCCATTCCACTCCACCATTTTTTGCCCTGAAGAGCAATTGTTTGATCATGTCTCAGGTCCATGACAATAATGATACACCTTTTTCTCGTGATATTGTTGATATTGTGAAATTGACAATATCATTTCATCCCTATTCCCTCAGTGTGACCTCCGAGGGCAGGAGTCATCATCATGGCTGCAGCTGCTGCTCCTCTTGCTGCTGCTCCAGCCACCAAAGGCAGCCTGAGAGAGGATCTGACGTGTCCCATATGCTGCGACTTGTTCCGTGAGCCGGTCATGTTGGGCTGCATGCACCACTTCTGCAAACCCTGCATCTCCAGGTACTGGAGAACGACACACGGGCCGGTCACCTGCCCACAATGCAGAAAGGAGTTCACCTGCAAGCAGTTTCAAACCAACTATCTGGTTGCTGCCATGGTGGAGAAGGTCAGGGCCAGCACCTCACACACTTACATCCAGAACCTTGAGGTGAGTTCACTCCCCTCACTCTCACCCCCCTGTGCATATGTTTACCCATGATACTGTTTGTCTCCTTCCTGATCCTTATTCTGCTCATTTACAGAATGTGTCAGATGTTTTTCCCTCAAGCAAACTGATCATTTGACATTGATTGATTTTTCTTCCTACTGCCTTGCATTCTCAAGTGACAGACATGTTTCCACTCTCATGAAGGTTATTGATATCTGCAAATACTTGTGCTTTTTGTAATTGAAAAGTGTCAATCAATCAGGAAAAAATGAAAATGGCACCTGCTTGCAAACATTAATAAGATTCAACAATGAAATTTGTAGGCCAGAATGTCTCTTATGTTACATACGCTAAACAAACTAACTCAGCTGGTTGTGTTGTTTATCAGGGATGGGACAATATCACTCTTTTGTGTCTGACACTGATATCACAAACTCGACTATCTACAGATACTGATGTTAGTCCGATGCAGACATTTTAGACCATTTATGAACTATGAAGCTGTGAACAACACAGTTGTGCTGAGTCATTTCAAATAGTGTAACAAATATTAGAAATAAGAAATAAGATTAGAAATAGAAATAAAAAACACTTGTGTTTGTTTCACTTAAGTTTGAACGTATCTGGTTTCAATTGCTCAGTACAAAGTTCACTCTATGCTCACATTTTATATTACTTTGTAAGACAGGATATATTGTAAAACCCAGCCAGAATAATAAAACAACCTGCACTTTTGGATTTGATGAAACTTCTGCAAATAATTCCATCTTTGTAATATTTATGAAGTGGAATTATTAAAGCATTCAGTATCAGGAAGAGTCTTATGCAACAGTATGGTCGCATAGCTCTCTGACTAAATGTAAAGCTAAAGCACAACAGCTGAACTAGCTTAGCTTTGCACAAAGACCAAAGGTAATAAAATCCACTTTCGTACACCTCTAAAGTTCAATAATTAACAAGTTCTATCTTGTTTGGTTAACAAAAAAAGTAATTATGGGATGATTATGTTTTTTGGTGGGGCACATCCTGTAGTCTCCACGAGCTGTTGGCTAATTTTTATGGTGATGACAAGACATTTACAGGGAACAGGGAAGTGGAAATCAACCCAAAAAAAACCCAAAACAAACAAACATGAACATCTATCCAGGATTAAGAAGAAAAACAAATCCACAGGTCAAACATGTTTCATTTGTAGATACTACAATCATTATGCTAAATACAAAGTAGAGAAGCCAGAATCCAAAAGGTTTTCATAATACATGTGTTACATTTTTTTAAGAGACACCTATTTCAAAGCATTGAAAATGTTGTACATGAACTTCAGGGACAAGAGAGAAGATGCTCTGATTGAGTCTGTGTTTTTTAAAAAAAAATTATGTTGTTTTTCTTAAGAGCAAGACACAGAACAATATACTATAGTCTCCACATTACTGTAGACGTCCTTCTACAACAAGGTTACCTCCAAATCTCCATTGTTCACAAAACTTGTTGTGGCAGATGTTTTTTTCCCGTCCTTTTCCTCTGTGGGGTTTTCATTCCTTCTTGTCAATATCACCACTCTGATTTTAATGTCCCTGATTGTGACGAGCAGCAAGTGTTTCTGTGCAACATCCGTCCTCTACGCCGCGTCTGATTGGCTATTATTCATGATTTGATTGAGACTATGATCACTTGATTGAACGTTGGCATGCCGCAGCTACTTAGTATCATATTCACGATGGCATTGCATGTTGTTTATGAGGCCTTGTGTTTGAGCTCCAGATCATTACGTGGTCTTCTGTACAGCAGGGCTGACCTGCTAAACACTCCTTTTAATGTCTGGTTCAGCTCATTCAGAGATGCTGTTCCTCTGGGTAACATAGAGGAAAGTTTAGGGTTGTAGTTTTCTAGTTTTCCTCTGTAAGCACATCGTGAACATCCCCCTTTATCCACTCTTGTCTGTGAAAAGGGTTTGCTTGTTAAATCTTGATACAGTTCAGACTCGTTCACAACAGCAGGACCTGTATATCTGGACCTGGCTTAAGCATTCTGGAGGCAGGACACTCACGACCTTTGTGAACCTTGGTGTTCTCACATCGGGCTCCTCCACACGATTTTAGGAGAACATCCGCACGTTAGTGGATGTTTAAAAAAACAGGTGTTAGGGGGCCTATCCAGCAATAAATGTCAATCAGAGGCAGAGCACGGGCAGCTCTTCACAGAATATGTGCGTATGACAGAAACGCAGCGTCTATAAATCAATATGCGGCAGAGACTTTTGGTGAAAAAGTGTTTTATTACGCGACATTTAATCTTCAATGATTTACTCACCAAACAGTAAATCTAATGCTATTTGGTGGGTGATAAAATTGGACCCTGCACTTGCCGATACAGTGCAGTTTAATTCAACACCCCAAAGTACTTCCAACTCCAGTGAGCTCAATATATGCTGGTTAATTGAAAAATAAGCCACAAAGACAAAAACATATTTTTATATTATTTTTGAGTTGTTTTATTTTCTGAATTGCCTCTGCCACAGTTTCTGACACATACATGTTTTGCATATTGTCGCACAGAAACAACTGAGAGAGACTTTGGAGAACCATTGCCTGCGGAGGGAGGACCTCAGCAATAGTATTCGCAAAGAAAAAGACAAGATGGAAACAATAAAGGTGCTCTGCTCCGGGAGATGGTGGCACTTAACAGATAAGAATACACATGTCCCTCTAATGACTGTTTGCAAAATGTCACTGTGCATATTTAGCTGTGTTTGCAGACAGTTTCTGCTCTGATATGTAAAAACATAATGGTCTCATGCTTGGATGCATAAACGCCGTCCTCGCCTTTTGACTTGGTTGTGTGTGTCGACAAAGGAAACCCTTTCTCCTGTCTCTCCATCTCTACTCCATCTCTACTCCTGCCATGTTTACACGAGGAAGAAACATTGAAGCACTAACATTGCTTGTGTACATGAGAAACTGTTGTTTTGACACGGCGATGTCTGTATTGCTAAGTGGACCTTTATTGCCGCTTGCTTGTTTTCTCCTGAAATTAGTTCTTGAGTGAGAGTTCGACCTGTTAGTGGTCCCGCGTCTAGATTGAAGTGTAACTGATTGTAGCTGAAATAAACCGGTGGTTGCAGTGTTAATCATCAGGTGGCATTACTTAATTTGTTTTGTAGCCTGGTCTTTGTTTATAAAATTCTGCAACTTAAAAATACAGACTTTACGAGTGTTCAGAGAGTTTATCTTGTTGAGCAGTGTATGAGTCAATGTTTGTACGGATAGTCACATGGAGCTAACATGAGTCATGAACACAACACAGGCGTTGCTTATGGTCAGTAAGAAAGATTCACGCAGACAGCCCTAAATATGGTAGAGAGTGGATAATGTGATGCATATGATTTGAGAAAGAATATTAAGAGCTTAGATTCTGCTTTTACTGCCAACAGAAACATCCACATTATGTATCTTAGGTGTAACGTCCATGTGTCCTCCTCTCAGAGACTTGGAGCAGATCTGCAGGCTCGTGTCAGAGGTGAGTTTGGTGCTCTCCGTCAGATACTGCACGACGAGGAGACGCGTATGCTGGAGCAGCTGAGGAGAGAGCAGGAGGAGGAGCTGGAGAAGGTCCAGCACCACCTGGAGGCCATCAAGCTGGCCATGAGGGAGGTGGAGGAGAACATGAGAGTGCTGGAGGAGGCGAGCGCTACCACCGAGAATATCGTATTGACTGAGGTGAAATCAAAGTTTACAATGTCACAGCATGTCATGTAATTTCAGTTGAAATAGTTTTTTTTTTTTTTAACGGGATTTCCTTTCATTTCCCTCTGTAGCTCCCACAGCTAAGGTAAGTGTTCATGTTGGTATTGCGACCACCTGTCATGCACTTATTTCATTTCGACATAAATTTGAGCTGAGAATAAATGATTCTAGGTTAACGTTTTCTTTTTTCTCCTCTTCTCTGTACAGACAATGTCCACAGGTGGATAGTGCTCCAGAGTTGGACACAAATGCATTCAGTAGCAAATACTTGGCACCTTTGCAGTACATCACATGGAGGAAAATGTTCAAATCTTTAAAGCCAGGTAATTTCTACCCTCTGATGTACGGTCTCTGGTGAAACTGAGGAACAGTAAAAACCTCATTGTTCAAATGACAGGATATTTATACAAAATATCACTATTAACATTTAATGAATACTTTCATCCCAAAGGTCCGTCCCCATTAACGTTTGACGTTGACACAGCGCATCCGAGCATCAGAGTCTCCAGGGATAAAACTGTCGCTGTCGAATATGACAGCGTGACGTGGCACACAGACAACAACAAGCGCTTCCTCCAGTGCGTTAACATTCTGGCGTCTCAGGGCTTCTACTCAGGCCGACACTACTGGGAGGTCGAAGTGGGCACCAAACCTAAATGGGACATGGGCGTGGCCTCAGAGGCCGTAGACAGGCACTCGCGGATCAAGCTGAGTCCGGAAAGAGGCTACTGGACCCTGCGACTCCGCAACAGGAATGAGTACTCTGCCGGCACCCAGCCCTGGACAAGGTTGCAGCTCAGCTCTTCCCCTCGGAGGCTCGGTGTGTTCGTAGACTGCGAGGAGAGGTGGGTGTCCTTCTACAATGCCGACGACATGAGTCTGATTTATTCGTACACCAACGGGCCGAGGGGCAAGGTGTTTCCCTTCTTCAGCCCGTGCATTAGTGGCAGCAGTCAGGAGCCTCAGCCAATCAGACTCCTCCACTACCCACCTGTCGCAATGTCCGGCTAACAATTGATAATCAATGAAAGCTTTTCAGCTTGTAAGAAGTCCATTGCCATTGTTTGCATTAGGCCTAGGGTCATACTTTTGTCCACAGAGATGTGCGTATGGTTCCTTTCATACTAAAATGAGGATCTGTCATCAAGTGTACTTGTAATGGCAGTTTCTCACCAGCAGTTTGTGTTTTCTTGTCGTCTATAAGTACAGTTCCACGCACAGTTAAGTTTAGCTGTGTGTTAGCCTCCGTCACGCTAGGTTGTGATACCCCACCCAGCTTGTTAGCAGGCAGTGTCCGGCTTAGCTGGTCGAACACTACTCTGAGGCTTCCTACCATCCATGAATTTAGAAGTTTCAGTTCTATGAGCTGACGGAGCATAAAGTTGATCTCCTCATTAGCCCCAAAAACACTGTACCAGGCTGAATTTTGCCATGGTTGCTGTCGTATGCTTCTGTACACTGGCTTCTTCTATTTTTGTCTACACAGGGAGGTGTGAATTGTAGCAAATAGACTAGTCCAACCAAACTTCAACTGAACTTCAACTTGCGAAAGTGAATCATTGTGAATCATTTGAAGTTTGGTTTTAGTGGGATGAACACTATTTTTTGATTACATTTTTTTTTTTATGTCATGTAATTGGTGGGTCGATCGTGTACAATCAGTTTGTACTCTCACAAAATGTGATACGTCTGCGAATGGTCTGTGTGCACTGCTGTGGACATAGGCAGTTGATGACATAACCATGTTGTAAGGACCATGGTGGAAACACATGGAAAGTATAACCCAGACCATGATAACACAAGACTTTTATCATTCATCATCATGTTTTTTTATCATATATATATATATATATATATATATATATATATATATATATATATATATATATATATATATATATATATATATAAAAATCATTATACTGTTATCATTTTGCTGAAGCAATCAGCAGAAATTATTTTTGGGTTGAATATAGTGAGGCTCTGATGCATCTCGACTATTCAACCAAATATGTCTTCAAGGGAGATATAAATAATCTTTATAATGTAATCAGAATAATTCTACAACATGTTCTGTAGGCTCACTTGTAAAGTTTTTACAATCGGCCTGGAGTTTAATCAGCGAGCAGTATCAGTGAATATTACTTTTCTATTCTGTTTGATTCAATGGTTTTACCTGCTTTTTACTTTAGTTTACATACATTTATATTGATGTTTCACGACACTTTATGAGTTAGATTTAGCTGCTTCTATCACACCATTGCACATTCATTTGTATTCTATAAATTACATGTGCCAAGAACATGAGATGTAATGCACTGGACTGTTGATTTGTTATGTTAGCACAAGAGGAATTACTTAAGTGCTTGTCTTCAACTTGCATTGTGTTCATATCAATCATATTGCACATTCTGTCGTGTACAGATCAAGCAAAGTGCTGATGTAAGAATAATAAAGCAGATCCACGTTTTCATCTTTAAATAAACCGTCTTGGACTCTTTTCTGCAGCTGTGTCTCTGCACACTTAAGTGACCTCACTCCAAATAATCGAGGATGTTATTAAGCACCATCAAAGCACTGAGCTTGATGTGGATCCAAAGTCAAGAGTGACGGTGGAGGGTTGTTGACTCTCCTGCACCTGGACTGGGACTTTTGAACACATGAGCGAGCTCTGACACTTAAACAGTGAGAATAGGCGGGCGCTGGGTTATCTTCACAAACACACAAGAGCCCTGACGTCCTGTTTCCTGCTGTCAGGTGAAAGGTCAGATAAACAGAGTGACAGTGGTGATGCCTGTGTGCTGCTGGACGGCCCTCGGGGGCACGATGAAGCCGGATGCTGTTGCCTTCTCTGCTGACTGGAAAAGTGGCACAATGAACCACACCAGAGGGGGAGCCATGCTTTTCCTGCACAGGGGCGACATGGGTATGGGTGCGTTTACAACCCACATGTCACACACTGGTCACTCACTTCAATGTACAAATGCAGATTGAAATCGTTCAACTCGCTCCTTCTATGCTGTTGCTGTTGAAGGTCCACTTCACCCATAAAACATATTGTTCTTTTTTTTTTTTTTTACTAATTTCCAGAGATAAATGTGTTATTCGTTCATTAGACAGTGGATCTGAGAGGCGTGTCTCATTCCCACAACAACAGAGGAAGTTGGGATTGAAATAAATACATAAAACTGACATCAATTTGACGTCAAAGTCACTTCCTTCAAAGAAAATAAAAGCCATACACTGCTCTTGAATCGCAGATCTGAAAAATAAATAAAAATAACTTGTCAAATTTAATCCAACTCTGTGTTGGAATGTGAATTAAACCAACACATCAGCATCATAACGACTTCAAGTTTGTGCTTCACCTGACCAAGTGGAAATAAAACAAGTGAAACAGCCCTTTAATCTCATCCTGTCTATAAAATTATTTTAGTTTTTGCTTAAAAACAACGTCACCTAAATTGAACCTATAAAACAATAAAGACAATCATCACGGTAACTAAGTAACTAAGTTACCGTCACTAAGTAACATGAAGTATCTGCCACATAACATTTCTATGGTGTAGTTTATGTGCCACAGATCCCATTTAATTGAATTTATTTGAACAAAAGTATGATACATATTAATAAACAATCACATTCATTCATGCCAGATTACATCTGTAGTCGAATACATGAAGCACAGTAGACATAAAACACATGATGTGTTCATGTAAAGTGCCAGTTACAGTATGTAAAGTGTAACTGAGATTTGCACATGATTATGATACAGATATTGCACATTATCTGTACATCTGTACTGAAACACGTGGTCTGTTTGGATAACAGGTTAATCCTATATTTTCAATAAATGAATCTTGATATGAAAGAATACACAATATCGTATCATCCAACTCAACGCAGCCCGGAGCATCTTTTACCCCCCTTTTTGTCAAGCTTTTTATGTTTGTTTTTCAATGAACGTGGGTTTCCGTCCCACATTTTGACGGCTAGGGTCAAATTCATCTCCATCCTCCGGCTGCTGTTTCCTGTGCTGACCCTAATGTTATCCTCAGCAACCTGCTGGTGAAAAAAAAGCGAAGCAAACTGAATGGGTGGAGAAAACCAGCTTCAAATAAATACATAAATAAATATAATATAACATGATAATAAGGCCATTAATAGCAGCCCTCCAAAGAATACAATACAAAATGTTTTAAATAAT
Organism: Solea senegalensis; assembly: GCF_019176455.1. Lineage (NCBI taxonomy): Eukaryota > Metazoa > Chordata > Actinopteri > Pleuronectiformes > Soleidae > Solea > Solea senegalensis. Next base: position 14,186,094 of record NC_058032.1, read on the forward strand.
AACTTTTTTAAATGGGCACAGCTCCCCCGTGATCCTCATTTGAAGGATAAAGCAGTAGAAGATGGATGGAAAATATTCAAATTATGGTTTGAGGTTCAATGTATGTCAATATAATGTTTATGTATTGCACAAAAATAATTATTGAATCAATTAGTTTGACCTCATATGAAACATTTCTGTTTGTTGTTTTCTGTCCCTATAATCGTTTAAAACCACAGTCGACGAGTTCCTTTAACTTCCACTTCAGAGCAAACACAGTTTTGAACAATCCCACTTTTGTTTGTTTGTTTGTTTGTTTGTTAATAAGTTCCGGTCCTAATTCAAAGGAAACGTCATGGATCTGTACAAGGACTGACCAGCCACATGGCACTCAGTGCACCGGCTCTATGACTAATGAGTTGGTGAATAATTTACATGAACACATGCTGCTTCGCTGTTCCATCTTCCTGTCGGGGGCGCAAACTCCGATCTACTACTGAGAAAACTCTGGCTGCTGCAATCAAAACAAAACCAGAACCAGAACAGGGACAGCCACTTCAAAGCAGCTTTGGCACAGTGCATTAAAGTGCACAGGCCCACAGTGAGAGAGTGAGCAGGCTGCATGCACACTCCACATCCTTCCTATGATAATACCAGTGGATCTGTAATGTGTTTCCTGAGCTGAGGATGGGCCGGATAGAGTGCTGGCACTACAAGGACGAGTCCTTGAGCCCTCAGTCTCAGTCTCTCAAGAGCCAGCAGGATTATAAACTCAAACCTTTTCATCTGACCCATCCTGCATGAGGGCTATTGTGCTTCTTTTTTTTTCTTTTTTTTTTTTTATCATCACTGTTGTCTCAATGCTTGAGTGTGCAGTTTATTATATTGGACACTTGAGTGTTTTCATGCATTCACCCTCATCTGTTTCATACGCATAATAAGATTTGGTAAGTCTCTGGACGAGGCTTTATTAGACAATCAGCACGATTTAGTGTGTTCATTTTCCCCAGAAGCCGAACGCGCCGCGCGGCTCCGAACCAGGGGGACATTTTGATTACAACCATTCAATCACAGCGTAGTGGTTTCTGGTCAGGGAGGCGGGGAAACATATTCCCACAATAACACAAAATGATTCCTGTTATTCCACACGCTCCTGATGTTATAGGTGCACCGCTCAGAAACCACAGTGGATAATCTCATGTGGCTGCTCAGCACTTCTGAAAGCTCAGTTACAGTCAGCCAGTGTTGTTGTTGTTGTTTTAATGGATTTTCGATTGGAGATTCGGCGTGCTATTGATTTCACGGCACGCTCATGGTGCTGGAAAGGAGAGCTGTCTGCGATTGATCATGCTGGCTCAAATGGGCTTGCTGGTTCTTCTGTGGCTCCATGACAGGCCTGACTGGAGGTCCAGTCACAGCTGCACATAGGTCTGTACAGCTGTGTGTGTGCGCGCGTGTGTGTGACTTATCATCCAACTGGCCACACTTTGTATCCTCTTTGACTTTTCACTTCTCAGTGATTATGGTACATGAGTTTTCAATTTTCTGAATCCCTCTCTGGAAAATAAAACAGGGCAGACAGCAGCTCTCTACGGGCACGCTGCTCTCTCAGAATCAGATTTTCATTCACACTCTGAGGATTCCCAAAAGAAGATGGATGTTGAGTACAGAGGGGCTAAATGGACACGGACAAAGCTGGAAGAGCTTTGCACAAAGTATAATGTTGTAGTTCCTCAAACCAGATGTTCTTTAGTGCCAACGCAGGAGACGCAGACCTGCTCGGGCTTTGACAGAGGAGACATTGGAGACATTATTCGATGGTTGAAGTTCTACACTGTGTCGCTTTAAGTCAGAGGCGAGACAAATTGTTTGTAGATGAAAGACAATCAAAATAATAGTCCTCCAAAATGTCCCTGCTGAGGTGTGTCTTTGTTCCTATGTGCTTGCTCCATGTGGTGGTCGTTCCTCCTGTGGTGAATTTAGAAAAAAAAAATAAAACAACACTCCAAGGATTAAAATAAATGAAAAATCAATGGCATATTGTTTTATGCTAAAGTGAAAAAGGAAAAAGTTTTGGACAGCATCTGAAAAATTGTACATTGCTGAGTCTACTTTGTACAGTGTGAAACCAGTGTCAGCATGATTTTTATAGGTCTTATACAGAGGACGTGATGCATTAAAGGACATTTTGTCATGAAGGTTAGGGAGACGCCTTGTAAATTATAGTGGAGAGAGAGAGACGAGGTGGACTGTAATCACTGAACTTGAATCACTGGAATGGTGCAGTGTTGTGTCAGGGGTCACCTCATCATGTAGATGTGTCTCTGAACCAATGTCAGTCCATTTTATCAACTTAGTAAACAAACTTGTGCGTAAACAGAGCAAGCTGAATTTCTTTGTGATCTTTGAATCCTGTTTTTCACTGGTATCTCATTCTCCTCACGCCTTAGAAGACAATCTCAACACTGACGTGACGTACATCATGTGACAGCCAATATGCTCTTAATAAAATGGTTCAAAGAATTTATTTGAATGTTTAAATTGTGACAGTAATTTAAACCCCCCGCAGCGTAATGACCTCACTCTGCTGCACACACTTGTCTCCCTGTATTTGTGGGGACGTTTGTAGACATGATGCATCCCCTCACCGCTCACCCTTACCTTCAAACCATCAAAACAAAATGCCTAACTTGGCTTTAATGATGTTTTTCTAATCGTTTTTTGTGTGCAATTCTAAACCTAAAACCAGGACTTAAATCACAAACAACCATTTTGAGGTTTAACAGACAAAATGTCCTAAATGTCCCAAGATGTCCTTGCCTCCTGTGGTTTACAAGATTTTGCCCCTCACAGAGATATACATACAAGTACTCGTCTGTTTTTTATTATTGTTCGTCTCTGTGAAGTGTCCTAAATAAAATGCATTATTATATACACACACACAAATGTGTTTTCATATCTTCGTAGGGACACATCATTGACAAAATGCATTCCCTATCCCCTTAGTCTAACCTTAACATTTACTCATTAACCGTAACCATCACAAACATCGCGCCTTAACATTTAACTTAACATAAACTCAGTTCTAATACTAACACTAAAACCAGGTCTTAACCCCTAAAAAACATGGGGCCCAGACAAAATGTCCCCATAAGGTCAAACATGTCCCTACAAAAATAGGTTTTTAGGTTTATTGGACCTCACAAAGATATAAATACAAGTACAAACACAAACACACACACACACACACACACACACAGGTGAAATGACTTACAGAAAACTGTAAACAAGATGATTCAAACTACAGTGATGATGAATGTTTGCACAGCAGACGTTGTCAGGACTCTGAACTGTCCTCCTTTTATTTGTAACCTTAGCCCTATCCTTAACTAAAACCACTTCATGTCTAATTCTAACCCTAACTCTAAACGTAAATGTAGATTTGTGTCATATTAACGTCGTAAACCATATAAAAATAACGACAATAATTCATTTCAACCCACTTTATGTTTATGTTTTATTTAATTAGATTTCATTCTATTTAAATACACCAGAACAGTCAAGTCAAATTCCTTGTATGTGTAAATGTCCAAAAACCAATTCTAATTCAATTCTATTCAAATCCCACATCAAACATTAACCAGTTCTTAAGAAATGAGATTCTGCCCGATGAGGACCACAGCACACACCTAATCATCACAACTAAGTGCTTAAGCCCTAACTTTTAGCCTAACTTAAACCTAATTCTAACCCTAAAACCAGGTCCTAACCACAAAAACGCCATATTTAGGGGGGTACGAATGTGAGGACCAGACAAAATGTCCTCACTTCCTTGGTATATAAGTTTTTGGTCCTCACAAAGACACACACACACACACATACAGGACTCGGCTTGTTTTATGGAGTGGATGGATGTATGTGCACGCGCCTCAGTCATGAGTCACGAGCAAAGGAAAAGGAAATCATTGTAAATCCCATTCAGTGCCTTATGCATCCTTTCTCCAAAACGGGGACGTTTTTCTCTTTCCGTCAACATTTCGACTCCGTCCTCCCTGTGAACAGAGCACTGACCGACACACGGACACACACACACGGACACACACACACACACGCAGAGACCGCGACTCACTGAGATTCACCTGAATTTGTTCTCCATCCGCGGACTTTCATCCAAAACCTCCGCGCACGCTCCACTGGAGTTACTGCGCGTTCTCCTTCATTATAATCATCACTGTCAACAGCACTGCATTTATTTACATTTTTAAATATACATATATATATATGTATATATATATATAAAACCAGAAACCTCACTCAGCACTTCTGGACCGGAGATCTGGAGATGAAGACATATTGTACGTGTTTCTGTCGGACTTGGATTGGAATAGCATTTGCCACAGGTGAGGAGACTTTTAACTCTCGGAGTCTGAAAGTTTGGAGCGCAGAACTTTTTTTTTTTCAATAAAAGAAGAGCTCGAGCCGACTGTTTACACTGCCTTTCAGTCAATAATTGATCCCACGCTGAGCTTTTACTTTTACAGGGCTCAAAGTTTTAGAAATGTTGAGCTGGGGGGGGTTATATGTGCTGAAGCTTGAACCCACACTTGTTGTTGAAGCAGTTTTATGAATCGTAATTTTCAAAGTTATTTCAAATTTCGTGCACAAAATATAACAACTTTAACTTTTAACATGAGTGTACTTTGCATATTTCAAAAACAGACACACATTTACACGCTGTTTACATCATTCTTAATGATATTTTCTACATTTATTTGTGATTATAATGTATGCTGTTTACCTTTTTATTACCATCTTCTGTTATTACCTTTATTTTTACTGTCTTCTGCCGTCGTATTGCACATCATCCCATTGTGGGACTAATGATGGATTATCTTATCTTAAATCTACTGTTAATGTCTGAGTTAATGAGTCACTAGGAGGTGACATGCTGGTAATTGTGTTTCATCAAGTTAGAGCTACAGTATTAATAGTTGTGCTTAAGTCATGAGCAGTAAAAAGCTGATTTTGTGGTGCATAATTTGATTGACTATATATCCACATGTAAGCAGCACATTAAGGTCCTAATAATCAGAGGCAGCAGTGGCAGCAGAGCTGACTCATGTGGAGGATAGAGGGCAGATTCCTTCAGATCCCTGAGAAGAAATGTCAGAAAATGTCACCTCCGTCGGATGCGAACCGACTTGTTTCCAGCTTGTTTTCAGAGCGATCTGCCTCCGAGCTTTGCTGCGTGCAGAAATGTCACGAAAGCCGCACATCTTAATGTCATATTACATTTTAAATGAGTCAAAGCACCATGAGTTCACTGCCCTGTTGTGTATTTGCTGGCCCTGCGATTGATTCTATCCTCTCCGAGCGCACTGCAGCTGAGTTATGCGGCGGCTTTGCTCATGCGGTGATTTAATGTGTATGTTGGGAGTTGTTCCTTGTGTCAAACAGCTGTCCATAAAGCCCAGGGAATATGTTTGTGGCTGGGTGGGTCACATATCGTATACTTGGGAGGAGGAACAGATAAACAGTGGCCTTGTTTTTGCCTCTCATAGCATCGCACAGCTATGGCAGAGGAACCGCAAACATTACAGAGCTTCTGTGATGACAGATTGCGTTACGTGTGGCAAATGTTGAGAAACTTTCTGCAAGGCTTTGCAGCAGTGATGGCTCGATATCAGTCTGAGAGGTTTTTGCTTTTTCTTCTTCTTTTATTTTGAAGTATGACCACGTACAGATGGTCACTGCAGCGTCATGGCAGACGTGCATTTGAAGCGTTTATGTGGTATTTAAGGTTCTTGGATCCAAACCATGGTTGGCGTAGTGATTAGCACTGGATTCACAACCCAGTTGGAACAAGGGCCTTTCTGCATGGAGTTTGCATGTTCTCCCTGTGTGTGCGTGGCTTTTCTCCAGGTTCTCCGGTTTCCTCCCACAGTCCAAAAACGCCCCCTCATGTGGAGGATAAAGCAGTAGAAGATGGATGGATGGATGGATTTTGACCAGTTTTTCATCTGATACTGAATCTGACAATCATATCAGCCCATCCTTATTTTGCTGGAGAGAGAACATTCACAAGAAATACACACATCAAAGCTTCCCAATCATCCATAGTATGTGTCTTGGAACAGCAAATCTTCTTTCATCACACAAACCCGATGTGCCGTGTGTGGTTTCATCTGTGGAAAGACTTGTTTGCCCTGTTACTTCAACCACACAGGCTCCCTTCATCCTCCTCAGCTGATGCTGAAACCACGGAGTAGAAGAACAATAATCCTGCAAGCAGGAAGAACCACTAGCTTCATATTAAAGACACATTTTTCAATTACAGCCTCATGGTTTGGACCCATGTGTGTGATACAATCAAAATCATGATTTGTTTGCCTCTGGATTAAAAAAAAAACCCTCTGCTCTTTGAAGGAAATCATATTTAAAGTTGTTTGTCTTGTCCTTGGCTTCAAGAAACTCCAAACAAGTGTCTTTCAGCAACAAATACAAATATTCTTGTGAGCTGGAGACATTAGTTTGATCTGAAGGGAAGATTGGGGGTGGGGACGTGGGGCCGGTGTAAATGCAGCAGCTGCATTTTTGGAGATTTCACCGTGAGCCATTTTCTACCATCCTCCTGTCACGCTCTGTCTGTGCTTTGAATTAGAGCCATTTCAAAAACATTTCTGACACAGCTACACGGCTTCTGTCTCATTTGAAAAACGACGCCTGGGTACAGGATATCACTGAAGTGAACTGTGAATTACTGATTGAATCACCTCCGACCAGTCAAAGAAGCAGCTTTTGAAATCAGTGATATTTTTTTGTTTCTCTCTCTCAAGCTGAGAACTAAAGCCTGAACGATCTCTGGCTTACTGCGGGTCTCGGGTCCATGATGTTGATGTTGCTTTTAGCTGAGTGTTTTCTGTACGCATACCTCTGCTTGATCAGATCATTCCAGAAATCTGACCCTCGACTTTGGGTATTATTCTTGTAGCGGCATAGTTGCCTTTGCCAACAACAGCCCCCCATTCTCAGCACTGATCTCAGGATTCAACCTCAGGAGTGGACGCTCGGTGTCTCTCCTTCAGTATCTCGTTCTATCAGCTGGACAGCAGCCATGATGAAAGAAGAACTCTGCTGCTGCTGCTGCAGTTCTCCAAATAAATACAGAGTCCTGTGCCTCACTCATCACGGGCACGGGGTTAGTTTGAGCCTAGGGGCATTTAAATGTCTGGTCGCTCACTTTCTCATTATGTTTGAGAACCCACATCCCAAATAAGGCTCGAGCTGAGAGATAAGCTCTTTCAACACCAGCAATGTGCAGCAGAAGCCAAATATGTTCAAGCTAGTGTTGGAAAGTTGATGAAAAACATCTGTGGTATTTTAGTTTCTGCGTTTCTGACCGGTCCATGTTTTTTTTTTTTTTAGTGGCCACATTTTTGCCAGAGGACTCTTCAATTCGTCAATGAGTCCTCATTGAAAACTCTTTCAAACGGGTTGCCGGGTTAGATTTTGTGCACACGTTCATTGTGATCCCAAAGACTTTTGAACCACTGCACACATCCAAGTGCTAATGGATGCTTTGTATATGAAGCCCAGCCCTTCACGTCCTCCCTCGGGACGGATTGTAAGAACTTTTATTTATTCCTCGAACGCCACATTGAGTTCAGCGTTGGACCAGCGCTTTGGTTTTGTATCTATGACAGACCTCAGTTCTACTAATCCTGTCAGGCTCATAAACAAACACTCAACAAGAGTTCATTTAGTTTGTGTTGAAATCAAGAACCTCTTTAAATTCTATTGTCTTTTCATGGTTTTTCCACCAAGTTTTGAAACCTTCAAAAATCAAAGACTGCAGCTCATTTAAATTTGGCTGCTCTCCACTTTAAAGTCATCGTGTGCAGCAGTACACCACTCCCCTTGCTCCTGCCACACTGGGCGCACGCTGAAAGTCCTGTTCTGTAAGCACGTCAAGCATGCTGGATCTCCTCCATCGCGTCAAAACGGTGCTCCCAAAGCTTGAATCTCATTTCAGAGAGGAGAGAAGGAAAAAACAGCCAGAACTTACAAGTAGGACAGGTTAGGGTCGATGATTTTGTTGGTGCGGCTAAAAACCTTCTACAAATTCAATATGCTGTGAGCAGGCATGTTCTGACCACGTTTTAAATTGCATCTTTGGTTTTGGACGCAGCCATGAAAACCAAAAACTCTTCGCTGGAGATGATCTTTGTCCTGAAAGGTGGGCCATCACTGTCCTGTCCCACAAAAACACGTCAAACACAGGTCCACATGTTGAGTGCATGACCAAACTTGGAAGACTCACTGATGAGACTATTACAGTACTTCAGTGCATGTTTATTCTCATTAACCACACTGACAAGTGCCGTTTCATGACTGTGGTGTGGACAGAAACCGGACTTCAGCCTCTCACAAATACAGCTAAAACTAAGATGATCGTTACACGGATTAAGGAGGAGTTAATCTAAGAGATTACTTGAAATGTGGAGTTTTGAGATTTGGTCTGAAATTGTTCAGAATTTTTCTTTTGGAGAGGTGGCACAGTTACAGGGGGCACACAAATGGGTCTAAGTGAATCTTTTAAGCTTCACATAGAACGTTTGAGATGGTTTGATTCAAAACCAGTAGACCACGAAACTGCCAGATAAATCTGACAAAGCTCAAAAGCGACGAGAAACAGGAGGCAGGAACTAAGGTAATGGAAACATTCATCAGGTAAATGTACGTAAAAACAAGTGGAGTACAAGGTTCAGGAATGCAAAAGATCATAGGTGGAATGGAGCAGGGTCACCGCAAAAGTGGACTAACAGCTGGTCTTTTATACTCTGAAGGAAGTGGAGGTGATGAGCCAGATTGGTCACAGGTGAGCCTCAGGTGAGCAATCAGCCAAGTCCAGCACCTGGGCGAAGGAAAGAGGAGGAGGGAGAGCTGACTGAATCTGCTCAACTTCTTCTTATTGTATTGGCATATCTTTATATACACGGTAACAGAGTTTAGGAAGCACTGAAACACTATGTTTAATGTGGGACAATGATGACGATCATCTCACCTCTCTTCGTCGTCGTCGCTGCTGCTGTTTTTTTGTTGTCATCATCCTCTCGTGTTTCTGGAGATCGTTTTGTCTATTTATTCCATTGGAAAGAGTCACGGGGAGTGATTTACATTTCAAACACACCTCTGAAGTGTTTTTGAGGACAAGTGCGTAAGTGGAGGGTTTACCAAAACTACAAATCTCTCACATTTTGATGCCGAGGCGCTGAGAGTAGCTGGATTTATAAGACTAACAGTATAACAGTAGTTTAGAAGTGTATTCAAGGAGTAAAAAGACTCGAGATATGGGGAAAGAATCTTATCATGATATACTTTTTATGTAATTCAACATCGATAGATATCGCAAGATAAATCAAATCAATATTTGATATTTGTAGATATAGCACTTTTTGTTTTATTTATGTGTTTTAGGTGTTATTGAGTGACATTTTAACACATTTTGTTGATAATAAATAAGTATCAATGCAACAGGGGCCGTCATTACAGATACCTTATCACGATATGACGATATCACACTGAAGTCTGACTGAATAACTCAACAAAAGGAACATTTTAAAGAACCATTTCTTCACGCTAACCTTCACATGCAGTGATCCGAGTGCATGAAATGAGAACGAATCCTTTGCAAACAAATGCAAATGAAGCGTTAGCCACAGCAGGTAGAGACTCTCTTAGCATTCTCGAAATCACTCTCCGACACTTAAAAATGATTACCATGCAGAGGAGGTTTAACCTATTGATTTCTTTTCTCCTCCTTTTCTCCATCGAGTTCGCACAGGTCGCTGTTTCTCACTGCAATCAGCAAAGAGACAGCATTCATTTCAGTTATGCTTTTCTCACTCGAGCACTTGAGCTCCGGCTTTCCAGTGCGTCGTTACAGTTACACACGCGCGCGCGCTTCTACCTGGTAGACAGAATTATTCATACGCTGCTCGTTAATTGAGACCGACGATGAGCATGAAGGACAGAGAGAGAGAGAGAGAGAACATTTTCTTTTCGTTGCATCTTAAGCGGACTGGATTTGGATTTTGCTGAGGAGACGTGCGTATCATTACAGGAAAGAATCTAGATTATCTTTTGAGTTGACAGCTACAAAAACCTCAACGCTGTCGAGAACAGTTGTTAAAGATTAGAAGTGGTGTTGCCAAACACTGCAGGGCAATTGCATTGTGGCATTTATTGGTTGATCACCCTCTGCTCTTTGAGAAGACAGAAACTGGATCTTGGGACACAATTGCTGACAGGAGGATATTACAACACACCAAAGACCTTGTGTCGCTTAGAAACAAGCATCATTATAACACTTACATGGAGAGCCTCTATTTCTATTACATTCCAAGTGTTGCTCAGTCTCAGGCAGCTGTGTGTTGGAAGTCAATTTACTCCAATCACACCTCTCACTTTGCCTTTTGAGGTCACTTGAGGTTCATGGAAAAGAAACTAATTGCAAAGCCTGGGGAAATTGCCATTTTTTTTCGCTTTCAGCGTCGTAATTGTTGACCCCGGCACGCAACACTCTGACCTTGTTTTCTGCAGCTCCTGCTTCAGTGATTTAGTTTAGCTGCGACAGAGATGACACAGTAGCAACGACTTGTTCATGACCCACATCTTCAGGATTTAGATAACAAGAACAGTTATGGGGCTCCTTAAAGTTTGGCCTCAGCACAGTCACAGCAAGAGTTTCAGGAGCCTGTCACGTATTTGTTTTTCGACATCTATAGCGCCATGTATGAGAATGGGACCGTTTACCAGAATATACACTCGGTTTCTTCTCTCAGGAGGGGAAACCATTTCTCAGTGATAAAAACGATGACATGCAAAAAAAACCCGGTTCAGCACAGAGGAAGAGCTGGAGCTGTCCGGTGTGCCTGTGAGGCAGATACAGGAAGATTTAGTCAGGGACATAGGAAGCAGGCCCAGATGGTTCATCGGCGCATCCTTGATTTGGCACCCCTCCTGTGGCAGGATGTTGGAAAGGCCTAACTCCTCCACTAGTGGAGAGGACAGCGACGTTCTCTTCAGTCGGAACAATGAAATCAAAGCCCGAGCTGCCAGTCAGTCCGTCGCCTGGCTTTGGCCTGGCCTTGTGTCTCGGTGACAAAGGAAGGGAACCTCATTTTTTTTCAGAGGGAGTGGGCGTGTGCTAGCCTGAGGCTGTTGGACTTCACATCCAGAGAGCAGGTCTGCTCCGTGGCCTGCCTGGCCTCCAGTCCCTCGCCGGACATTCATGGTGTTGCTATTTCAGAGCGTCTCCGCCTCGCCTCATTATTATTATTATCAGAAACTGTGTCACTAGAATAACTGTTTGACTCAAGCCACCACCCATAGATTGCTCTTTGACCCTGACAGGGAAAATAAAGTTAAATTCCTGTTTTTACATTCGCTGTCAAATCTGTTCAAATCCAACGTATTTATAAAGCACATTTACAAACAACATTGTTGACTAAAGTTCAAATCTTATTGTACTGGTAATAACAGTGGTAATAGTGTAGTCATTTTATGTTACAGTTGCACCTTTAATTTTCCAGGTATTTGGTTATGAGAATGCTACTGCCAGTGTAATAACTGCACATTAAATGTTTAAAATCATCCTTTATGCCCCGAAAAACTAACTGTTACTAACTTCTATAGAGATATGATCATAATCATAATATTACTTCCCTATGCACTGTTTCCATATTGTTACTGTACTGTAATGAGAGGACTTTCCCACACGTGGGGTCAGCATATAATTGTACAACAACAGCTCAAATACTTAATTACAGTTACTATACCATTGAAAACCTTTGTGTTTTTCAATGACTCCCATGTCGTGTCCTTTCTGCCAAACTGAGACTCTGGGAAAAAAAAAAAGAAAAAGGAGTTTTATTTGCTGATACAAGGTTGAATCTTTTCCTCTTCCTGCCACGTGACTGATCAGAGACTAAACTACAGAGGAGCGAGGAAACACTGAAGGCAGCGTCTCCCTCACTGTCCATGAAAAGGGGAAGTGAAAGAAGCGTCAACATGATAAAGAAAACAGGAAATTTGCTCGTTGAGCTCCTTTCACATGCGCTTGAATTGCTCCCCCGATCTCGTAGCCCTGTGGAGAGAGGAACTCTCATCTCCATCCGTACCTTTGATGCGCGACACTTTTACCTGCTGAGCATCTGTCTGCTCGTCACTTCGGCTTTGCATCGTTAATTGACTCACGGCGAGGCGTCTTTCCTGTGTGTGCGTGTGTGTAAAGATTTATCTTTACTCACCAGGTGTCCTCCATAGAATAGGACTCATGCGACAAAGTCCCCGCTGTAAGTTGTGGAAAAGAGCACGGCAAATGAATGTATGGAGACCAAAGACATGAACTATGTGGGTATTTATGAGTTACAATTTCATGCTCTGGTGAATTTAGCAAGTCCATCTTACACCTGCATCAGTAAATGTCTCTACAATATTAATGATTGCTTTTGAGAATGTCTCCGCAGCTCGTTCCCAGTCTAAGATAAAATTCATTCAAACTCTCTGTCTGTCACTGCAGCCTTGTTTACTCTTTTTCTGTACACAATATTACATTTGCAGGTCAAAATAGGTAAAACGTGCACATTTTGGACACATTTTTTTTACTTTTGCATGTCATGTTTGGGGAATTTAAATGGGTGAAACAGCTACTCTGCATTGAATTTTCCTCACTACTCACATGCACGTGTGTAATTATGAAGAGCAACATTCACTGACATATTTTATTGCGCGAGAACGTTAACATTACACCGACTAGTCCTGCGCGTTCGAGTACACATTCAGCAGTTATCAGCGGAATCAGTGGGAGTGGAATCAAATGATTTGAGAGGCACGTTCATCTGATTCATGTATTTTTCAGCCCACGCTTTAATAAAGTCTGCGGCGTTCATTTTTTATTACTTTTTGCAGGAGGGTTGCTCTGTTTTATAGGATACAGCAGAGGATCAGGCAGGAAATGTGAGGGCAGAGAGACTGAATGATGTGCAGGAGAGTTTTCCTGGCAGGGGACATTACAGTTGCATGGTTCACTTTTCGAGTGCATGAGATTTCTGTGGCTTTAGGTCAAAATCGGAGCACGAATGTCCGCCTCACTGTGCACCTGTGTATGTTTTGCAGGAGCCTGGGGATTCACTTTTTTTTTTCACTGTTATCAATTCCACATTTTTCCAGCATATTTCATGGTAATAAATTGTTGCAGAACTCCTCCGCGGCGCGGCAGCGGTTCTCTGGTCCTTCATGGCTAAGTGAAGAGCTACTGAAGGTGTCCCTCCGCCACGCTGTTAGTGTTTACACATTTCACTTGACAAGGAGACAAGCCGCTCGTCTTCGCTCCGTCAATCCGGTATGTGGTGCTGACGCATCAAAGCGCCGCCCGACTCGCGCGCTGAGTGAACAGGCGCAATTGTCGTTGAAAAGTTCTGACTTCTGACACTTGGCTCGCATGTATACGTACATCTGGCACTTCCATCATGACAGAAGCATGCGGCACAGAGAAAACAGAGCGAGCAGCTGTGTGAGGCCATATGTGTGATGTATTCATCGCTATCTCATTACATGGCTTGCATGGCCGTTAACAACATGAAGCAAACGGCTTTCACTGCCTCTTTCTTATGTGAATTACATTTTTACCAGACAAAAGCGTTTCCTCTCGTTTGCCGCTGGTTCAAACCGATATCGGTTACTTTTCAGGTCGTGTTTGCTTGGCGCGTTCAGCTGGAGGTGGTGACTTCCCAACGGCTTATGAGCTACATTCGATGAGCTGTTACTTTGAGTCAAGACCACAGCTAATGACTGCCAGTAAATAGTTTCGCTCTGAATCTGCATTAACGGTTACATTTGGAAGTCCCCCAGTGATCAGATGTCAATGCAACGAGCTGAATCACAGTGTTTAGAGAAGCCGGTGGAGTCATCCTGAGCACAATGTGAAACGAGCTCCATGATTAGAGGCCGCTCACGCGAGGGGTTTGACACATCTAAACGTGTGTGTTTATGCTTTCGTCATCCTGTGATAGCAGAGGCAATAAATCAACATTGGAGGACTCTTTTTGTGTGTGTGTGTGTGTGTGTGTGTGTGTTAGAAGCTATTCACCCAGAGCTTATCTCTGCACCAGCAGCTGGAATGCATGGGAAAAGAAGAGAAACCGGCTCAAATCTTTTTTTGGCTCGCTGCCCCGCGCTTACATTTCCAAGGTAGTTGTGAATGAGCCAGTGACCATTTGAGCATTTCGTCCGGACAATCTGTCTGTGCAGAGATGATGATGATGATCACTCTGATGTCGATGGTTGGAATATGGACCCATTTTACATATTTAGAAACAAATCACATTTAATTTACATAATTCCTAGCTCTTTTGCACACTCAACTACTGTGTTTTTCCATATCTGTTGTGTTCTTTGTCCTCCCAGCAGTTGGCCACTGAGGTGTACATTATGTATTTATTATTTTGTTAACTGTATATCGTCATTGAAGCTGTCATCTGTGGATTAAACTAAAACGATGACTTCTCCCGTCTCTCACAAATGAAATGTTTTTGTGTTCCTCCGTGAGCAGCTGGACTAACATTACCCCCAGTTTGAACTGCTCGAAATGTCATGAATAGCTTTAGTGTTGCATTCATATGATGTTATATAAAAAAAAAACACGGCCTAGCCTTTAACAGGACACAGCTGTCATGACCCCCGGACTTTACTGAAATATTAAATCATGAATTTGTTGTGGTTAATTTGCTTCTCTGTTTATTGGATTTCTTTGTTAATCACCTTCATATTTTAAGTTGTTCTGCGTCTTGATTTTTCTTTTTTTTGTCCCCCATGTTTTAGCTGTAGGGTATTTGCGTGTATCTTGTTAGTTCCCTTGTTAACTGTGTTATTTCTTCCTTGTGTGTCTGGTCTGATTTACTTCCTGTCTTTGGCCTGTTTACCATGTCTTTGATTGTCTGCCCCGCCCTGACGTGTTTCACCTGTGTTCACTTATCCCTGGCCCTAATGCGTTTAGTCTCTGTTCTCTTTGAGTCTCTTAATCTGATCTTCTCTGCTGGTGTCCCTTCATGCTGCTGTATTTGTTCCTTGTGTGTCCTCAAACCCTTTTTTTTTCATCAAAAACTCTGCATTTGGGATGTCAAGGAGGCCCAAACATAATTTCTCTGAAACCACTGGATCTTGACAGGCTAGAAGTTGGGTACACACCCTTTAACCCTTAGAGCTCATGCGGCAAAGATCTGTGCCGCAGGTGCACCTTTGGTAAATTGCCGTGCATGGGAATAATACACAATTCCTTATATGGACATCCTGGTCATCTGGACATCCATAGGTCACATTCAGGCTTTAAAAAGTCGTTTTTTGAGTCAAAGTTATGATTCATTTCATATCAAAGTTTTAGTCGTGATACAAAGTAGCAATAATTGTGCAGAAGTCACAAAACAAACCGCTGTTTTTTATTTCCAAATTGCACAAATTCAGTCCGATTTTAAACATTTTGAGTACTTTTTGTCCAGGTGTGTTTCTATAGTTGGTGAAAATGAGCTAGTAGTCTAGTAGACACTCTGTATTGCACTTATTGTAAGTCGCTTTGAATAAAAGCGTCTGCTAAATGACATGTAATGTAATGTAATGTATTGCACATTCTTATAGCCTCTGTACATACTGTATGTTTAAACATAGTAATGGGAACAAAACAGCCTAAATGCTCTGTGTTCTAAGGATTAATTTCAAAATAAAAAAAAAATATAGCAAATAAAAGCTCTGCTCAGTCCCTGACCATCTACATAACTGTTTGTGCTGACTGGCCTCCAGCTGAAACTGCCGTTCAGGAACTTAAGCTTTTAACAATATGTGAGGAATGTTCACTTTTTTTTGACTTCACTCTCTAATGAGTAACAAGATAAATGAGGTAAGTGAGTGATAACAGTCATAACAATCTGTCATGAAACACAGCATGAAAGGTCACGGCGGGAAAGCGTGTTTATTATCATCACAAGATACGTTATCAGCCATGAACTTGGATAAATTGACGTGTTTGGTTTTTGTTGGCGTTCGCCTCACATCGCTTTACATCTGAGCACCGTGTGCTTCAAATTATAAGTGACAGAATGTAAACAAGTGCTAATGGAATTATGTTTGTTTTAAGCCATTTTCACGTAGCCGTCAGGCCGACATGTCTCCCATATGTGATGCGAACATGGCGCATACGTTACATACACCGAATCCATATGGAAGATATTGATTTCCTAAACTAGGGCGAGAGTCACCTCCAGTATGTGAGGTGCAGAAATGTCCTCGGGTTCTCCAATTTACTCTCACAGTCCAAAAACATGCAGAGGTTAAAAAGAAACTCAAAAGTGAATGGTGGTCTGCTCTGTGATTTACTGGTGATGCCCTGCCTTTTGCCCTATGTCAGCTGGGATTGGCTCCAGCCGCCCCACGACCCTCATGTGGAAGATAAAACAATAGACAGTGAGTGAGTGAGTGAGTGAGTGAGTGAGTGAGTGAGAAAAGAGCTCCAAACAGCACATGTGTCAATGGCAGGTTTGGTCCCTCAGCCATGTGCAACTCAATACACGTTAACTATGACTTTACGGCACCTGTTTTAAGAGGTCCACTTAGGCTGACAAATGATGTGTAAGACATCCAAAGATAAGACAAATAATGTGTTTTGCACATTAGCCTCAGGAGTGTGGAGCACACAGTGCACAGGCATATTTGCTATAAATTCTATCAAATGTTTTTTTTTTTTACTAGTCTTCACAGAGACTCTCGGCGTGACTCTGTGTGGGTGTACCGCTGTCTTTCTTTGCCTTCGGCTGCGTCGACATATCAGTCGATCTTGTTGTACGATGGGGCATTTCAAATAGCCAAAGCTAACATCTTCCCTTTATGGCGAACGCCTCTCCTCCAGGTTTCCCTCCCCAAACACTGACACGTCGACGTCTCGTCTTTCAGGGCATGCCAGTCAGTCGTGACATTTCTTGGAAGAATTACCCTTTACTCTCTGTCTGTCGGGGTGCAATCTCTCAACAGATAGTGAGGCGAGCATCTGTCATTGACTCCCGAGCTACAGTAGGGATTCAGATCAGAGCTCATCACGTTGTGTCTGTGCAAAAGAAGCGAGTACGAATCATGTCACCTCAGCCTGTAAAGTGGATTTGTTGTTATAGTACATTTCTGTACCAAACAACAGTTTTAATGACATCTGAAAGCAGCATGGAATCATGGGAACTGTCATGTTGTCTTGTTCGGTTTCAGTGGGAGAGCTTTGACGGCAGCACAAGCAGGTAACAACAATAAGTATTCGTGATCCTTTAGTTACAAATACACACAATAAAATGAAAAAACTAAAGACAAAAAAAAAGGAAAATGTTTTAAAATACGTATTGTCTGTATGACAAAGAATTCTAAATGATGGATGTTTTTGTTTGAAAGTTAGAGTCATATTTGTGTGTTCAATATTTTATACTAATAATATGACGATGATGGAGGAGGAAGAAGAACATGATTAACTTCTGAATTACAAAACAGGTCATTTGTCATAATGTCTTTCAAACACACTGAATGATCGTTTTCTGACAATGTTCCTGTATATACACGGGATGCATGTGGTGATTTGGTAAATCTAATGATTAATCAACCTTTTTTTTAATATATCTTGTTGTTGTTGTTGTTAAGTGTTTGAAGTCCAGCGCTTCGTGATAAATGTAGGACTGAAGGAGATGAACTCTGAGGTGGTCTGCTCTGTCTTAAGACAATAAAGATGTCAGCTGCACTGACAGGAAACTGACAGCTCCTGTGGTTGAATTCACAGGCTGCGCATGTTTCTCACAGCATCATGTGTGTGAAAAGAGTGGATAAAAGTGTGTTGTGTTGTGTTGCACTGTGGTGTTGAAGCTGGTAGCAGGTTCACATCTGAGCTGAGACAGTGCAAAGAGCTGTGGAGGTTTAGGGAAGGAATATCGTGCTGTGAGCCAAGTAGGGAATGATTTGTAGATGTCACTCAGTCCGTTTACATGCTTCTTAAAAGTCCAATTTTAGTCAGACTAAGACAATTCTTTGGTTTTCTTAATGTCACGTAAACACATACAGTAAGTCCGACTAAAATCGAGCTAGTCTTAGTCAGACTAACATACTATAATATGCTTGCTAACCTTCAGCCAACTTTAAGTTGAATTACTCACATATTCTTATAACCAGAACTGGTGTTCAATATTAACAGCCATAACTTAGGATAAGACACAAACTAGGCGCCTTTCAGGGTTTCCTCCCTAGATACCGAGGCGCCAGGCATCTGGACCAGATACTCTATCTGGAGGCTTAGTAACTATATGTATCAGAGCTGGCACGCTGCTCGTGAGAATCTGCCATGTGATGCCTCAGTTTTCCTCGGATCTGAGCTGTCTATAATAAACTCTTTCAACTTCACTCATCACTGACTTCAGAGGTTCCATCATAGGTCATCTCACCTGATAAACAAAAATCTTCATAACAAATGTGAGTCATATTCCGATTATTCCTGCACGTATATATATGCTTAGTCTGACTGGAGTGAGACATCTACCAAAACTTCCTCCACGGTCTTTGACCTGGAAACTCTCCCACGTCATACGGCGGAGGCGTCTTTCTTCAGACAACCACAATTAATGTACAGCAGTACGATACAAACTGATTCATTAAGCACTAAATCCTCAACGTGTATTCGGACTCTGCAAATTGTCCGTTTGCCTGTCTTAGTCAGACTACGCCGTAGCTCGATTAAACTCTGCATGTAAATGTACCGATTCTATATTAGCTATCCTACCGCTCTGTCCTCCAAGTGATATTTAGCTTGTAAGTGGTTTCTCTTTTCAATAGCGGTGTGTGGTTTTGTTTTGTTTTTGGTCATTCATGAGCAAAGCTTGTGACACACACGACACATGCAAGCATGTCTTTGTATTTTATAGGCCCACTCCAAATGTACCACTAACCATTCATATTTAACCTATCATTGCTTCTTGACGTTCTTATAACAGATCCGAATGCAATTGCCTCTGTTGTGGAGTTCTGCCGTAACTTGTCACATTCCAGTGTATTTGTCATTTTAAGTTGTCGTTGGTTGTTTTCTCACGATGTTGCATGCTATGAAACATTATGAAGGACTTACTCCGCACTGTCTCAAGCATGCATCAGTCAACAGTTGCTGTGGTAAGACAACTGTGGTAATGAGAATAATAACTGGACTCGGTTTGTTGTTTCTGTCACGCTTGGTGTTGTTCTACAGCTGCACTTTTGCCCTAGAAACATTTCGCCGTAGAGGGACAATAAATTATTTGATTTTATTTGCAACCTTTTTTCTCTGACCAGAACCTCTGAAGGTTGCAAATTTGCAGGGATTAGATGATTTACATGTAGTTGTAAATCAAATAAAAACAAATAAGAAAAGCTGAGCTTCTGCTGCAAACGTGAGAGTGGTATAAATCCTCTCATCTACATTTAACTGTTGAATTTGCCAGGAAAGCAAATGCAAAGTATCTGCAAAAAAAACTGTCAAATGAATCCCTTAAAACTGAAATTTTAACTTCATAAAATATCAACAATTTTGTATTAATCTTTTCTCAATCATAGTTTAGTTGAAGAATCAGAATACATGCAAGAGGAAAAGTAGACCGCACATTCATTAAATAGCGTGATTTTATTTGGCCGTATAAACCCACAGACCACAAGGAAAAGATAGTGTTTGATTTTGGAGAGTAAAAGTTCATAATACCAACAATAACTGTGTACACTCACATCACTATATTCAAGGTTTTTCTGTGAGTTTCTGTCTGTTGTTGCGCTAATGACGGAAACTCAAGCTGATGGGTCTTCTTCCACTGGGAGCAGCCTTCACTGTAAACATGATTAACACAATATTTACAGAGGCATAAACGTCCTCTATTGTGCTCCCTGGGCAGCAGGATGTGCTGGACGCTGGTGTCCAGAACGCAGCAGGTCATGACTGACCGGTGTGAGCTGTTGCATGTTCTCTGCTGAAGTCTGTTGTCCATCCTGTTCTATAATTGCTTGAGGATGAGTGATGGAGAGTAAACATGTGTTGCACCCAACCCTGACATCTACGGTATGTTTGTACTGTACGTCTGTGGGCGGTATAATGTTGATGAAGTCACCGCTCTATTTGTCCTTGGGTGGATTTTGGCAGCTTTGTTGATTCTCACTGGAAACTCGGCGTTTAATGCTGCAATAACGCTGCGCCACTTTCAACACAAACAAGTATGTGAGGGTGAAAAATGGTGAAGGTTTTCCTTCATAAAAGCAAAGAAAGCCTCTGCACCTTCACATGCACTCCCTCGGTTTGATGATATCCAGGTGGGGTTATAGAGATCATGGTGACATGTTCATATATGATATACTGTTGCATGACTAAGCACTTTTCACAGCCTGAGGAGAGAATAATGTCGGTCAGACATCGTCGTATTAACTAAGCAGAAGTCAGTCAAATCAATGCATGTGTGATGAATCAAGGCCAAACAGTCTTTGTGGATATAATGAGAGGAGGAAGCAGTTTAGTGGGTGGGCCGTGACTACTCTGTCTGGGTGTTCTCAGTGTGGAGCTTTACAGGTTGTAAATGTAATGAACAACGTGCTGTCTGAGCCGCTGTCGTGTCCCATTTCAGATTCCTGATGTGTTGCGGAGATTTGACAGCCCGAGCCGCAGCTCTGTCAAAAAACACACCGGGGTCCCCCGGCCGACGTGTGTGTAACATGAGTCTAATGCAGTTGCCATGTTCACTCCCTCAGGTCTGGTGACTGGCTTTTCTATGACTCCGCCCATCCTCGACGGCTCCAGAGAAGATCTAGTGATTCCAGTCTACGAAACACTCACCATCACATGCAGGTACAGTGTGTGTGTGTGAGTGAGTGCGTACGTCTTATCAGATTATGAGGACACATATTGGTTAACATGTCCTCACAGCCATTGCTGTGAGGACATGTTAACATTGTGGGGACATTTAGACAGACAGACAGACAGACAGACAGACAGACGACTTTATTGATCCCTTTGGGAGGTTCCCTTGGGGAAATTAACACTTAGCAGGTCCCTTGGGGAAATTAGCAGGTCCTCACAACTTTAAAGGGCCTTTTTGAAGGTTAAGACTTTATTTTACTTTACTGTGAGGGTTAGAATTAGATTAGGATAAGGTGTGTGATTTAATCAAACTTAGATGTCCACACTTGTGGAGCACTGGCCTGGGGGAGTGCCACCTGTCGCAGCCCCCTCACTGATACATTAATAAGGTAAGTGAGCATAAGATATGGAAATAGGTTAGAATGGGTTAAAGGTTAGCTTTAGGCAAGGTAAGGGAAAAATGATGAATTCAAAATAAAAACTCATGATAAAACTCAAATAAAAAAGAAAAAGAGTTGTGTAATATTTAATAGTTAAAGGAATACTTCACCGATTTGCATTTAGATGTATATTACTAGAACAGGGGTAGTAAACTGAAAAATTGTGCTCCCCAACCTCAGTTTCAAGTATCAAGTCTGAGATAGGCCTGCCAGTACTGATAAAATACCTATAATAATTACACAACATTTTATTTATATAGCTCTTAAAGGGTGCTCAGAGACGCATCACATGTATTAAAATGTTATAAAACAAACAGGCAAGAAAATACACACCATTTTTCCACACATTAAAGGTGGCTATGAAGAGGAGGGTTTTGATGAGTTTTCATGACTTTTTCATGTGATTTCATTTTATACTTGAATCCAATGACTATTCAGAGGTAGATGTTATAATTCATAGTACATTTAACTAGCAGGTGACTGTTTATTTGCATGTATACACATCTCAGAAGTTATAGTTCTATACATTTTCTGACATGTTATAGACCATTTGCTTTGAACTTTTGCTTAGTGGAAATAACAAATCTACATTTTACACAGTATACTTTAGAAAAAAAAGTATAAATATATGTAGCCTGTAAGTACCAGTAAATCTATTCCTTTAAATTCCAATCAACACTGTTTTGACACTCGGCAGTTCCAGTTCAGCTGGTCCAAGATAATACAGACTTTTCCGTCCTAATCCTGAGATTATAGTCTGACCATCACAACGCAGTTGTGGCTCATGTCCATGATGCTCACTCATGCCGACCTAAGCATGAGGAACAGGATAGTGCTGAGAGTCACATTAAGTCATGTGTTTGAAGAAAGAGTTTGAGCCGTTAGGCGTGTATGTCTTTCGTCTTATTTTTGCTATAAATTATTGATGAACTAATTTCAGTCTAGCTCTGACATTTGGTCCGCCTTGTGTTTTGACTGAACGCTGGTGTTATTAATGAGGCCCCAAAATTACAGCTTTTATCCCGGAGGCTTTAAAAATCTGCGCAACACACAGCACAAAGCCAATTTGCTGCAAGACAAAGGCGGCATCTATCTTGACCAAGTAGCCGTGGCATATAAAATCACTCATAATGACCACCCTTTATCTCTATGAAAATTCTGCTGCACTGTCGTTCCATTCATCGTTTTGTTTCTGTCTTTGGAAAACTGGTGATACTATGCCCAGCACAGATCTGAAATGGTTTGCATGTAAAGCTCATATTTTCAGTAAGAATCTCCTAGGAGAGGAAGTCAGTTTCATTTTAGTCAACTCTGTCTTCACAATGTACAATTCTCTAAAATCCAGATAGATGGATCAGACAGACACTATTCACGAGGGCTAGAAAATCACCCACATAATACTTTCATTGCCCTTAGTGGTTTTTCCACTCATCACATTTTGGCACTGTGTCTGAGAAATGTGGATATTTGTAGTTGGCTGAGGCAGGTGGTGAAAGCCCAGCTATCAGTTTTCAGGCAGCCATTACTCAACCTCGCTCATAATGCCTCCAGGTTAACATAACTGAATTTATGTGGCAAAGCACAAAGCACACAAGGGATGTGTGCATGGACAGACACACACGCACACTTAGGCAGAACATGACATCCATTCAACTAATGTGAGTTGCACCGATGCTTTATTAAATTAAAACACTAATAAATTGTATCTATGTAGCCTCAGCTTATTCACAGTACTCGGCTACTTTTGTTTTAAGCTGTGGTGTGTAGCTTTTTTTTGTTGTTATCATTATTATTAGCCTCTGTTTGGTCTTCGTGGACAGAAAAGGATGTAACACTATTTGTATGCGGTGTCCAGGCTCTGTCAGACTTGTCTGTGTACACTGACAGCGCAAACGTGGGTGTGAGCAAAAGCATTTATCCCGTCAAGCTTCTGAATGACAGTAGAGCTGGTAGAAGGCAGTTCTTAAACTTTATGAGGACTCCTCTTGGTCTTTTCAGTCATACTCCAACCTGTTTGCACAGGCAATGTTGCCTCTGTCTTGATATAAAATGAATCACTTCCTGTGTGCAGTGTGGAAACGTCTTTGGGGGACACGAGATCCAAACATCACCGTACTGAGCTGATAGCCTAAAGGCCCTGGTATACTTCCGCGTACATGCGTGTCATATTATCTCACTTCGCCATCGGGTGGCGGTACAAGTCCGGAACGTAGGGAATAGGACGCATTCCTACCAAAGAAGAAGAGAACAATGCTACAGCAAACACCCGTCAGGCAGGGGAATCGGGGTGTCAACCGATTTGTGGGTTGCCAGGTTGAGGCTCGGATGATTATTGTTCTTGACAACTTCTGTTGTCAAAATAGTTTTTCTGCTTTGTGGGCGGGGCTTAATACTCTACCTACCAGTGAGGGAGAAGTTGATTTGATGACGCAATTCGCGCCACGTGCACAGTGTATGTCGGGTCCATGTGCGGAATTATACCAGGGCCTTCAATCAGCATCATTGGACAATGATTTAAATGTAATGGACGTTTTTGTTAATATTACATTACAAAGTTACACTTGAAATAAGTGAGTGAATAACCCGTTAAGTTACAAATATTATTGATTATTTAT
Source organism: Solea senegalensis (assembly GCF_019176455.1). Classification (NCBI taxonomy): domain Eukaryota; kingdom Metazoa; phylum Chordata; class Actinopteri; order Pleuronectiformes; family Soleidae; genus Solea; species Solea senegalensis. Next base: position 14,210,063 of record NC_058032.1, read on the forward strand.
CATTCTGTCCTTTTTACCCTGATATGTTTTCAGGGGACAGCGCACTCTGGCCTGGGCCTGGCCTGACAGGACCCTAGCGGGAGTGGAGCTGACTGACCGTCAGACCCAGCTGTCAACGCCCAGGGACCCTGGGCAGACGGTCGTCTTAGTGAGCGAGTGTCCAGGACAGCATGGGTTGCCGTACTGTAAGAGGCTGGTCCTGAACCGAGCGCAGGCCAAAGACACGGGCTACTATCGATGCTATTACAAAGATGTCAAAGCCATCATTGACGGCACCACTGCAGTCAGTGTTTATGCCTTCATCAGGGGTGAGCCAAACACACACACACACACACGAATGCTGATGTAAGCTTACTTAAATTGAAATTGAAATTGAAAACTGAATGGCTCTTTCATCTTGCTGATGAGTCATAAAATCTTGATATTAAGGACTGTTTAAATTCAGAATCCCATGCATGAAATCAAGTTGTCAGGTTGGAAGAAACATCTCGTTTTCTAACCGTGACGTCTCCACAGTATGTTGTGGTGAGTCTGCACTTTGTGAGCTCTTAACTTGTTTTGGGATTAAAGTGAGCATGTTTCATCTCCCATTGGCTCAGCTCTGAACCATTTAGTCTGTCGTTTCTCTTTTCCTTGGGAGCCTCGGAAAGAAAATCATAGCTGCCCCTGCTGAAGTCGACCTCCTGATTAAATATGACTCCAATATCAAAACATGCCCCTGTGTTATTAGACCTAGAAGTTGTTGACTTTGCCTTAGCTACACACTGGGAGCTGGCAGGACTGAAGTTTAGGAAATTAAAGATGCAAAGCCTCTGATAAAGGCAGGAATGAGCACTGTTTTAATTAGAGAAAGGATATGTTATTCCATTATAAACATTGGAATATAGCAGCATCTCTCTTTTAAATCGCCTCGTGAGGATTTTTATATGAATTGTCAGAGTTTCAAATCTGATTATAGAGCTGCAAAATAAAACGGGTTCTTGCAGCCAATCTTTTCTCTCCTGGTTTCATGGTGTGTCACATGTAAAGAGTCAGAAGCGCCACTCCTGTTCCTTCGATTTTCAGCTGCCTGCAGGACTTAAGTGCAGCCTCTGTGTGTGTTGCTGTAAGTGCACAGAGAGACAGATGGCTGTCATGTAGGGGAATCTCTCCGGCCAATCCAGTCATGTGAAAAGTCAGTTTAACCCCACAGACGAGGTGCAAAAACAGTTTCCACAGAACCAACCAGGGGGCTAATCAGAAGCAGATGAAATCACAGCCCCAAATTAAACCCAGCGTGTGGGGAGATTAGAGGGGATCCAGGCATTTGGATTCAGTTATACTAGCAGACGTCAGCCCTTTGTGCTCTAAACACACATACACACATGTACACTAAGGCCCTGGATTTATTACTGTATTGTAAGCAATTGCATGCATCCTGGGTTACATACAGACACACAAAGGCACATGTAAATATGTAATATTATGGCCTCACATACATTTTCATATCTAATCTCCCTCTCTCTACAATGGGACGACGGTAGCTCAGGGGTAGAGCAACTCGAAGGTTGTGGGTTTGATTCCCGGCTCTGCTAGTCTACATGCCGATGTGAAGGGGTGAATGGAAAAAACTGTAGTGTAAAGCAGCTTTGAGTGGTCATCGAGACTAGAAAAGTGCTATATAAATACAGACCATTTACCATGTACTATAACCAAAACCAGTAAAGACCTAAACCTAACCTTAACCTAACCACAATTAAAATCTCAGCCCTGAACTTAACCAGTTCTTTAGGAATGAGGTTCTGTCCCCGTGAGGACTACTGGTCCTGATATTGATACCAGAAAAGGTCCAAAAGAGCTACACACACACACTTCTTGCCCTACAAAAACTGTAAAAATGGAAACTGAGAGCACAGTTGAGTATTATTTCTTTTAGTATCAAGAGTACGCGCACAAACGCCGTAGCTCTCTCGCAGCAGCTTCAAATGAATCTTAGAAAAAGTACGAGAACAATAGACTGTAGTCACGTAACATCGCGCTGTGGGTGTATAAGGTTTTGTAAATGGAAATTGGTGAGCATTTTTGTGATGTTTTTCATATCCCTGTTCAACAGAATCTGTGTGACTCTGTGTGACAGGATGAAACACAGCAGACACATTTCCACTGCCGTCTTAGAGTCAAACTGCAAAGCTATTTAGAGGAGGATTAAAGCCCTCGGCTGCCTGTTTCTCTGCCGACATGTAATTTAGTTTGTGGGGACACTGGAGAGAGCTGCTGGAGCTACATGATAATTGTGATAAAGCCTACATTTGGGGTCATTATCAGGCTGTGAAATGTCTACTTTCATAAAGTTACCATAATAGCTGCGATAATCCCTGTTACTGTCGGGGCAACCCTTTATCGGCTCCCTGCTTCTATCTGCATCCAGACCCAGAGCAGCCTTTCCTCAGGAGAGACAGCCACAGCAAGGGCCATGGAAATGCCCTGGAGACCATCTTAATCACTCGCTTCTCCACACACGTCATAGTGCCATGTCTGGTCACAGTGCCGGATCTGAACGTCTCTCTCCACGCGGTTTGTACACACACCACAGCCTCCTCTGTTTCTCCAGTTTAAGCCGTCAGGTGATGCTGAATAATCTTCTTTTTTTTGTCATCTCAGTATCCCACGCCTCTGGAGGGGAGCGGGATGACATGGGACAACAAGCGAGGCTGGTCCATTCCCAGACAAATCATAGACAGTGTGCCGATGCTCATCGGAGTCTCGTGTGTTGCTACTCTTGGAGGCAAAGAGCATCAATCTGCCGACTACCTGATCCACACTACAGGTAAAAAAAAATCATATGTGTGTTATTTTCTGTTGATTAATGCAACAGGTGTGTGTGTGTGTGTGTGTGTGCAAAGACATTCTTCGTTTGTGTGGAAGCTTCCACTTCAAAATGCAAAACACACACTCAAGCTCAGGGTTGTCAAACTCTAATGACCTGGGGGCCAATGAGTGTCGGCTCTAATCAGGAGGGGGCTAGAAGAGAAAAACAACTATTCAGTAAATTCAAGTAAAAGTGCTTATTTTGATGAATGAAACACATGTATAATGCAAAATAAATGTGGCCCGTGTGCCACCAGTTTGATACCTCTGCTCTAGCTGGTTTGGCTGCTATAGAACCCAAGTCCTTATATACTTATACAAACATGCATATGGGTTGTATACTGGAGCACTTGTAGGCACTTTGCTGTTTGGTAATGATGTTGCTTCTTTGGCAAAATGTGTTCTCTTCTAACGACGAAAATAAAGCTCTACTCCCACCATGTTCAATTTCTGCCAGTAAATGCACTGGACCTTCAAAAGCAATGCCTTTTATGTGTGGATGTGTGAGTGCAATTAAATAAAAACGAGAAGAACAGAAGTTATAATTCAATTTAACAGTCACTTCTCAGTTTTTTGGGGGGGCGAAAAGCAAATCATGCCCACTGCTGCTGACCTAAAGCTGCATCAGGCAGAGTGAGTCTTTACTCTGAAAGCTAATGAAGCATTTAAACAATCAGGCAGTCACACTCAGTTGCTCAGACATCAGCAGCATGTGTTTTTCTTTCACCCCCTCTCACCTCCAGGTGGCTTGAATATCAGACCGCGGTTGCTATCCAAAGCTCCCCTGCCTTTTCTGTCTTATCATGAATTGAGACTCTGGCGTAGTTCGTTTTAATTCCCTCCACTAATAAGATAATTTAGCACATGAATGCAAACAGTGCTCACTTGTGACAGACAAACTTTTTTAAAAGTGGGACGGTTCTTCTGGTCCAAAGGAAAGTCATTTCCTTTAGTGCAGCAAGAAAAGAAAAACTGCTGACAATGTCACCATGACCTCTCTTACTGTCTCCCTCCCTCCCTCCGTCCTTCTTTCTCACTATTTCTCCCCTCACCCTTTTTTATTTTTCCCTCCTGGACAGGAAGTCAGGTTTACGATGTCAAGCTGTTTCCTGAGGAGCCAGTGGAGCTGATAGTCGGGGAGGCTCTCACCCTGAACTGCACAGCGGTGGTGGAGTTCAACGCCGGAGTGGACATTCAATGGTCTTACCCTGGCAAACAGGTACAGAGTGTAGCAGCAGCAGTTGTTCACCCATAAACTAAACCAAAGCCTGACTTTAGAGGTTGTTTAAGGATGACTTGATTTCCTCTCGCCAGACGAACAGTTGGGTGGACACCAAACCTCACCGTGAAGCTCTTTCTCATGCCACAGAGGCTGTTAGTGTCCTGACCATCCACAGTGTTAATGTCACAGACTCCGGCCCATACATCTGCAACGTGACCAGCACCGACACGACACAAACCCAGCAGACTCAGGTCATAGTTCACGGTAAGCGCTAGCTAAGTACAGTTTGCATTCACTTTCAGATCTGTCCGTTATTCTAAATGTCATATTAAACCTGCCCCACACTAGAAGATTTTCAAATCTGATTTGACTTTAAAAACGGACTTTGTTACCGATTTTCAATGTTTTACTCCTGAGAAAACACAGACGCAGGACCACACACAGGGCGTTTGATCAAGCGGTTTCAGGGACGAGTTCCCACGGATTTGGGATCTCACAGAAACTTGCGTGATTTAACGTGAATTCAGAATATAAACAGACATGGAGGAGGACTAATGGCTTAATGTCTAAACTCAAAAGGCCAGCACGATTATCGGAATGACCAGATCAGGACTGAAATCTGGCCAATTATTATAGTGTGGGGCAGGATTAACCATATCTGCACAAGTAGTTCTGTGACACAGTATGTTGAAGAATCTGAGCTAAATGCTAAAATCAGAATGCTGACAGATGTTCAATCGAAGTTTAGTCAATGCTAGTTAGCATTAAACCAAAATGAAAACAACACCCACTTTCATTGAAACACTATGAAAGAGTTAATGAGATATTGCTGTTTCACGTGGTGACATGAACCGCACAGACTAACTCAGTCATGCTAACTTCTCTCAGAGAGACCATTCATCAGCCTGGACTACAGGTCTGGGCCAGTGGTGGAGGTAACCGCTGGCCAGAAGTCATTCAAACTACGCGTAAACGTGTCCGCCTTCCCCACTCCTGAAACCCAATGGTAAGATGAGACTGTCCTGTGTATCCATTCAGTCTAATTAGCCCTATCCAAAAGCATAATTAGGCTGTGTGTGTGTGTCCAGGTATAAAGATGGAAAGGTGATAAACCAGCGCCCGGAGTTCAAAATAAAAAGGATGAGGATGCACCTTAACCATGTTTTGGAGATCAAGGACGTTTGTCAGGAGGATTCTGGACTTTACACGGTGGCGCTGAGAAATAATGCTGCCTCTCTGGAGAGGAGACTCAACATCACGCTCGTTGTCAACGGTAACTGCTGGCCTGACTCGCGCCAAACGTTTGTGTCTTATGTATAAGATTAGATGAGGTAATCCTTTACATTGTTCCGGCAGCACGAGGTAATGAACAGTAATCCTGCATTATAAACACCAGAAAATATTGAATAGTAAAGATAATTAAAATTGAAGAACATGTACAGGTTAGACCAGAATATAGTGTATACATCCTGAGCATACAGTATAAACATTGCACTAATAAAAATATGATTATTGGAGTAGCATGTGCTTCATAATAAAATGTTAAATGTGCAGCATTTAACGATCGTGTAAAAGTAAATGCTCATACAGTGGAGCTGATACCAGCACAACAATGGAATACGGTATCTATGCAATTGGTGTAATCATGGAAAGGCATGATAAGTATGTATACTGATGTTCTATTGTGAGGTGGATCAGGCCAATCTATCCCAGGATTCATTGTTGTGCAATGGCGATGACGCCTGTGAACGAACAGCCGCTGCTTTAATGAGCTGCATTGTCGCTGAAAAGGTCCACGTCTGCCATCACCCACATTCACTTTTTGTTTGTCCAAGAAAAGAAATCCCTTGTCTTATTTTTCACTAGAGCCGATGCTCTTTTGTAGCATCTTCAATAACTGACCTTTTTGTTTGAAAGAAAATGACATCAAAAGAACAAAGACATCTCCATGCGCGTTACCTTTTGACACTGACTGCGCCTTTAACACATCAAACACAATACGTGTTTATGTGCTGCTGGTACTACAACCCAAGTTTTCCCCAAAGAATTGTTGGAAAGTTGTGGCTCCTACACCACACGACAGGCGGTCGTATGACGTGCAGTTTTAGCTGTTACTAACAAGAAGAAGAAGTGACACGAGCTATGATGCACGAAACCATAGCTGTCACATATTTTACATGTTTTATCTCTCTGTTTCCTTCTTCCTCTGTTGTATTCATTGTCAGCTTTCAGCTTCTGTCACTCCATCCCAGTCTCTGCTTGGATTTTACATGTGGTTTTGTGGTTTTTATGGTAATTTCACTCCCACTGTTGCAGGAAGCCGGCGTCTTTGTCGCCAGAAAGGGGAAAAAGTGGGGAAAAACACCTGTACATAGTTTCCATTTTTTGCATGCCAAGACAAAAAAATTTCAAATTGAACACGCAAAATCGTGTGTTTATGTACAACGACAGTGTTTTTCGGGATTTTTTTTATGTAAAACATGCACTAAATTGTAAATAGCTGCCAGCTATTGAAAGTTATTCTGGAAAAATCATGAGCTGATCAGGGTTGATGAGCTGTAACTTTGAGCGGATTATCAGGTTGCAAAATCATGTCGCGTGAACTAGGCTCATATTGTAGAGTAAACTGGGATCAGGCTGTGACCCTGAGTGTCACAGACGGCGCTGCAGATGAATTGACTGCATCTCCTCGTCCCCAGTGGCCCCACAGATTCACGAGAAAGAAGTGGCAGAGCCGTCCAGTCCTTACCCCAGCGGCAGTAGCCAGATTCTAACGTGCACTGCCTACGGTCTCCCTTCTCCCAACATCAGCTGGCAGTGGAGGACGTGGGGCCCGTGTGTTCCCAACAACACCCAAAGCAGACAGTAAGAAACACTTCTCACACCCACACACGCAGACACAGGTTGGTGTGTTTTTTGTGTAACCGCTCACGTGGGAGGTTTGATCAAACGGGAGATAAGAAGAGTGGGATGTGATGTATGTGAAACATGGTGGGACAAACAACAAAGAGAGGTCAGCATGAAATGAGCGGCTCTGGGCGGGGGGAAGAAGAGAGGGAGGAGATGAGGAGGACAGATTAGGAGAAGAGAGAGAGGTGGAGGTGGATGAAAAAGATTAAGAGGACAAGGTGCAGAAGTAAATAGAGGAAAGTGTGTTTGAGGTCAAACATGCTCACAGTATTGTGCCCATTCCAGAAATTTGATCTGGTTCAGCTCTCTCACCTTTACACAGACACACACACACACACTCGCACAGTGACTTATTGTGCGGCGTCGCCCTTGGCTTTTTCTCACTTTACTTTCTGTGGCTATGAAGTAGATTTTACTGGATTCTTATTATCCTTTAAGGCCGTGTGTGCTGCGGCCGCTGCCACTGAATATTCCTCTGATATTCAACTGCCTCCTCCATCTTCCTTCAAGGCTTGATTCCTTTAGTTATTGCTGTTTTCTTGACCTTTCCTAGCCATGCATCACAAGTGCACAAGCACGGCGCCCATCCTGTTCTTACAGACAGCACACACACACAACAGTGGTCCAGTCCGGTCCAGTCCATTGGTGCCATTGTCTGCATGGACATCTAATAATGACATTTCATGGGCGTTGACTGAGGAACAGCTGTACTGACCTTTTCTTGTTTATAAGAATTGAATTTTATCTGGTAATCTAATGGTCAAAACATGAAGTGTAGGACTTTTGCAAAAACAAAACTATCCACAACTCAGTCTGGCAAAGTTCACAGATCGAGACCAAATCAATCAAGTCGATTATGGTCTGTTTTTACAGATATTCAGTGTATTTTATTCCCTTCAGTTCAGAGTGTTATTGTCCCTCAAGTGGAGATTTGTATTGCATTTGGCAATACAAAATGTATTTTATTTTTTTTAAAACACAAAAAAACAGGACATAACACAATATATGAACACACACACACAGCCTAAAATTGAACTTAAAATAACCCTGATCTAATTGAAAGGTTATAAGAACTGTCAATAAAGTGCAATAAAAAAAAACAAAACAGTGCTCTTAAGAACTGTACAACTTGTTAGCATTTTGAATTTAACTGAATTCATTCAGAAGTGGAGCTTCACAACTCCTAAGTCTATCAAAGTACCTGAACCTAGCCAACGTTTTGGTTTACTACTCTCACCCAGTGAGGTCAATGTATCATGTTTCACATTACAAGGACCCATTCGAGGACAACATGACATCATGGCTGGTTTTCAGGATGAGCTTTTAGGAATAGTTCTAATGTTCATGAAATGCAATCACTTGCTGATGATCTGTAAATGAAAATTGAAGCGACAGCGGACAGAAAAAACTACCTCTGCTGAAAACAAATCAGGAACATCTAGAATCCAAAAACAGATTTTTCAAAATGACTCGAGAGCAGCTTCCATTTTTTGTATGAATTCAGGTTTGCCTTGTATTGACATTACAATAAAACTTTTTAATGTACAGTATATGTGAACATTTAAAAAAGTGCTGTTTTTACTGTCTGTAATGTACTGACAGTTTTTTTCTGACTGGGAAGTGAAGTTTGTGTTGCTTTACAAACTGTCCTCTCCCTGCACCAAAGTCAAGAGAGAAAATCTGTGATTTTACATCGCATAGCACCACAGGAGTTATTTATTTAAGGCAAGGAACAATGCATATTAATGAACATTAAAATGTAAATATGCCAGGCTGGAGCCTGAGGCTAATTTCTGCCTGTAGTCCCAATTGGCAGGTTGATGTTACAAGGGATAAACATGAAATTACATTCAGGGAATCAACAACAAAGGGGCATGAAAGCGCACAGAAATACAAAAGTTACATAAAGGGGGAAAGCCGATGATTCACTGTTAATTCATCCATCACTAAGTTTAAATGTGTTATTGAGTGATGTTAATGTTTCAATCAGCAGTGGACGAGCTAAAAATTGAGTAAGAAAACGTTCCACCTGCGCCTTTTGTTAAGTGGTTAAAACGTGTGCATTTTTTTTCTCGTGTTTTCATTAAGGGTGAGTATCAGTGCCATGCGCCGTGGCCTAATACAGTCACGCTTTCACAAGCCACAAGTATTTCTGTGTAACAACAGAATTGTATTTTTATACTTTTCCAAAAGAAAATGCAAAAGGACATTTCATTTTATGTTTCATCAGTTCACATTGAGGGTCTTCATAATAGCGACTGATGCTGTAGTTTTTCCATCAGTTGCCAGGACACAAGATAATTGCCTTGGCTTTGGGATGCACCCTGACGCTCCCATGTGAAATGCAATCCAGAGCGTGGAGAGAAAAAAGAAAAAAAAGAAAATCTCAGGACGTCTGATCCTCATTCCCACTGCCCGCTCTGTGCCGCGCATGTTGATGAGAGGAGATGTCATGAACGCGTCTGTGTTTGTCCCCAGGGTTCGAGGAGACAGGAAAGCCCATAGTGACAGGATCGCCGACTGTCAGAACTGGCAGGACATTAACTCGGAAATCGCCATGAATGAAATCGACGACGTTGAAACAGCTGTGGAAGTGGTGGACGGGCGACAAAAGGTTGATCCCTTCGCTCTTTGGAAAAATTCACTTTTACACATTTAGAAGTAAATCTTATTATAATATGAACGTGTGACTGTCGGATTTATGATTAAAGCATAACCTGCGAAGGAAGAAATGTATGTAAAGGGACTTATCCATGGACGGTGATGTGATTTTTATGTAAGCGTCCCAAATTTTTGAGCTCCAGAACCAAATTTGTCAATCAAGAACCATTTCCACAGTGGAAATATTTAGAGCAGTCTTCCTCTGCAGACTTCCTGTGGGGATCGCTTATAAACAAACCCAGAATCACATGCCAAGCGCACATTTGAGTACACACGCCTGCTCATGTACTGTATAAACCTCAACAAGAAGAGGAAATTATTACAAACACACACACACACATACGCATACATGTGTTTTTTTCTTTTTCTTAGTCGCAGCTAAGTAACTTTGCCTCTGGTCGTCCTGTCGGCGCGGGGCCTGCTTTGTCTCAGCGGCACTGAGACTTACATGACAGCAGAGTGCACTTGCTTTTAAGATATGCACGTTTCTCTTCCTGATGAATTAATGTCCACCTTCTCCACCTCACAGATAGTGAGCAGGCTTCAGATCCGCAACGCCACCATATCCGTCATGTACAAGTGTTCCGCTGAAAACAAGGTCGGCAAAGATGAGCGGCTGATTTACTTCTACGTAACCAGTGAGTGTGTTATTTCACCCGTGGCTTGATTAATGTGACGACCTAACAGAGTGTGTCGGCTCCATCAAAGCCCCCTCTATGGATTTATTTGTCTAGATTTGAGGAATTTGCCTTCATCCCATGTAACAATGGAGGGAAATAGAATTTGATTCTTAGTGTTCACAGCTTTGGAAAATTAGATTTAGAGAGAACAGAGGCAGTATTACTCTCCGTCAAAGAACCTGGGTTGGTTATTCCATGGGCCTCCTGTGCACAAGCTGAGGGCCGGCACCTACAAGCAACAGCCCCTGTTATGTTTGCATATTAAAGGTCCAGTCTGTGATATTTAAGAGCATTTAGGTAGCTTTGTTGCTTTACAGAGGCCATCTTGTGCTACCATGTTTCTAAAGAGGCATGAATTGTTTTAAATTAAAGGAAAACCTTTACAAATTCAAGTGCTGACAAAATAAAACATGCAAACACATAATGTATCAGTCAAAATGGGTCAAAGGTCACAAATGCTTTAACTTTCTCACTCACTCAGGGACCTTAATCAATGCCAATTGATGTCCTCATCACTCACATGTCCTTATCGCTCACCTGTCCTAATCACTCACCTGTCTTCATCACTCACCTGTCCTCATCACTCACCTGTTCACATCACTCACCTGTCCTCATCACTCACTAATCTGTCCTCATCACTCACTAATCTGTCCTCATCAATCACTGCCAAAGTTTCCAGTGTGTGAATGTAGCAAAGTACATTACTTCCAAAAAGACATATTTAAGTAAAAGCAAAATTACAAATTTTTAATGTTTAAAAATGTTTGTGAGCATCACAAATACAAAGTTATTGCTATATATTCAATTGGGGTTGCAGATTTGCAATTATCAGGCTGAGAATAGGAAAGGAGTTAAGGGGGTTGGACCAACTTTTAAAGTAACACGTTTCATTAATGTACCCGTCATACGAGGCTACACTTCACCTGCTCCTCCCTGTGTCTTCACAGCCATCCCTGAGGGCTTCAGTGTGGACGTCCGGCCCTCTGAGAATCTCCTGGAGCAGGAGAAAGTGTCCCTGTGCTGCAGCGCTGACAATTACACCTACGAGCAGCTGCGGTGGTATCGCCTTGACCCGCATGCCCTGAAGGACGAGCAAGGCAAACCGCGGGAGCTGGACTGCAGGAGCGTGCATCGCTACGCCGACATGCTTGACGGACAGCTCTCCTTCCAAGAGCCATCTAACAGCTGGGTCCTTGACTTCACCATCGCCTCGGTACAGCTCCAGGACGAGGGTCATTATGTGTGCGAAGCTCAGAGTCGACGCATCGGGGAGAAACAGTGTCTGTTCAGATACATCTCAGTCAAAGGTGAGAGATAAAGGAGATGAACACCTCAGACAAAGACATACACTCTTAGCCTGGAGCAGCGAGCAGTCAGTACTACCACAGTTATTAATATCGAAGAGCTCAACCTTTTGCACTGGGAACATGAGATGGAGCCGAGTCTTGACATGCTGGTGGATCAGCGAACACTTACAGAGTGCCCACACAGCCCACTAGGCATATCCACACATAATGGCGAGAGTACCTCAGTGACTGCACAGCATCCGTGTGGAAGTACAGAGCTGAGACGCTGCAGGGTTTGAAAAACACAAACAAATCCATTTTTCATTCATGTTGTGCTTCATGTAACCTTGCATCAGTGCCTTGAGGAGAGATGTTTATTTTAATGGGAGTTTTTGACGTTTGCTCTTTCCTCCGTCCTGCGAGACCTTTCAGTAAATACCACTTACATTACCAGGGCTTGAGTTGATTGTGTGCTGATCACACAAATGCACACAAGTGACAGATATGTTTTCCCCCCCTCCCTCCCGCTCTGTCTCCCGTTTTCCTGTGTTTTTGTATGCAGCCCTGGAGGCGCCGCGGTACAAGCGCAGCCTCACCAACCAGACGGTGAACGTGACGGAGTCTCTGCGGATGGAGTGCGACGTGGAAGGCAGACCTCTGCCCCACCTCTCCTGGTTCAAAGACAACCATCCTCTCCACCAAATGTCAGGTGTGAAAATACACCTACACCAGGCAATACTTGTTTTCACAACAGTGCACCTGCCAAGCCAGTAGCTCCAAACACACAGGTTTGGGCAGCTATACATCTAAAGACACTGCATTGAACCTAACTCACAATGCAAATGGGCAGTTTGTGGTTAAGCGGAATGGGAACTACTCAGGTGCTACTCAGTGGCTGCTCGCTACTAATTCTAGGAAGGTTTCTAGTAGAGGATGGTTTAAATGCAGAGAAGGAACTTCCCCCTGCGGGACTGATAAAGGTGTCATTTATTTTTATTTAAATCTTAGCCCCAAAGATTTGAGCTAGGGCTAGGTTTTCAATCTCCATGAGGACTACTGGTCCTGACAAGGTCAGAAAATGTCCTGAAGAGGTAAACGCGCGCACACACACACAGCAGCTACTCATGAAGAGGTGCATGCTGGATCTTAATTTGCAGATTTCGCAGGTTCTTTTGTTCAGGTCAGTTTCCAGGAAAGTCTCCTCCATTCTGGCTTTGTATCGTTTGTGTTGTAAAACTATAAGTTGTGTTAATATCGACACAAATATTGACAACTTCAAGCAGATGGTACCATTTTTTACTTTTTTTGTGGCCAAGTTGCATTATGATAAATAGAAATCATACAATTACAGAAACGCGCACACGCACGCGCGCACATATACTTACACAAAACCACCCACTAGCTCACCCACGCACTCATTGTTATACTTGTGCAACTTGTCCAAACAGACACACACACACACAGACAAACACCCTACAGGCTGATGGATTTGGCTCATTAGTTTTCTCAGTGCATATCCTCTTACATCTGAAGGAGATGAGGGAGAGGAGGGGTGGGAAGTATGGGTCTCCTGAGTGACAGCTGTTGCTCTGGGTTCACTCACAGGGGCTCCTGATATGTAGCTTGACATGTGCATGCGTGTGCGTGTGTGTGTGTGTGTGTGGGGGGGGTTATAAATGAGCTCTGTCGTGGCATCCAGAGGTGTGACGAGAAACGTTACCAAAGATGTTGGGGAATTTATGACGTGAGAAGTAAAGTCACAGCGCACTGACCCGCAGCCACAGTGTGTGTGCGTGCACCACTAATCACCCCGTGCCTCCTTGCAGGGATCCAGCTGCAGGATTCAAACCGCACTCTCAGCATCCAGCGGGTGCGTGAGGAGGACGCCGGGCTTTACACCTGCACAGCCTGCAACCAGCGTGGATGTGTCCACTCCTCAGCTGCTGTGAAGGTCATAGGTGAGACGGCCACACAAACACACGCACACACACAAACAAGCTTGCACTCCTATCTTTGTTGGAACACTTATTGCTATGCATTACATTCCCTAGCCTCTTAAAATAACCGAAAGCAACACTTTGAAAGACGTGACCTGACGTGGGGACAAACCAAACATGTTCTCACGAGGTCCTCACAAAGATAGACGTACAAGTGCACAGAAATACTCAGAAAGCGGCTGATAGAATAAAGTCACTGGAACACACTGACGCTGCTCTGACACTCTCGTCACTGACATGTTTTTTCGCGTGCACTCAGGCTTGAAATCACACTTGCCCTCGAGCTCAGGCCTTCACACACAGGCTGTACAGGTCTGCACCTAAATCATTCACCTCTTTTTTTGTGCTTTTGTTACACGGACAGTTCTCCACATTTAATGCCAAAGTCACTGACTTCTGGTTTCATGTGCGGGATGAATCATTTAGCACAGATATTAAAGAATGCTTGATATATTGAATATATGCTTATTTAGCACTCTGGTGTAACCTAACCCTCAGGTGACTGCAGGGGGAAATGGTGAGGTTTTTGTAATACATGTTGTGAAAGAGTAAAGAGATTTGTGTCATTTTCTCTGTCCAGGTTCAATCGACAAGGCCAACGTGGAGATTGTGATCCTCATCGGGACTGGAGTCATTGCCGTTTTCTTCTGGGCCATGCTCATCATCATTTTCTGCAACGTGAAACGGGTGAGAGTGGGCCACATGTCTTCCGGGTCTCCTCAGTCTGTGATGGAGACACTTTCACCTCTGCATCGCAGCATGACACAGTTGGCACGCAAGCGCAACCTGTTTGATCTCAGAGAGAGTCTGCAGCTGAGATCTGAGCCCAATTAGTCACTCCAGCTACAAACATTCATATAATGGGGCTCAAACGGCTTCTTATTTCCCTCTATTGTCATGTCAACATTCGCTCACATTCTCTCCGGCATAATTCACACGGTGGCACCATCATTATCCAATTCTCTGTTTTGTGTTTGCGCTCATGTTCGCTCACATCCATCAATGCTCCTTTTTTCTTCCGTTTCATGTATTGCATTTTTGTCCTTCTAACCTTTTCCTTTTAGATCTTTGCGTTTCCGCCCCCTCATCTGTTATTTGAAGCTCGACGCCATCTCTTCACCTCACAGCGCCCTTACGCTATTCTCTCTGTCTACCTCAGGTTAACCCTGCGGACATAAAAACCGGCTATCTGTCCATCATTATGGACCCAGGGGAGGTGCCGCTGGACGAGCAGTGCGAATACCTGCCCTACGACTCCTCACAGTGGGAGATCTCCAGAGACAGACTGCGATTGGGTGAGCCGTCAGGAGAGAGGAGCGGATGAACTGATGAATGGTTGGATTAAGTACCGCATGAGAGGGGTGGAGGAGTGTTTGTGAGGGAATATAAGGGTGTGGAGAAGAGTGGGTAGATGGATGAAACTGAATTACTTTTCCATTTTCAGAATCCATAATGCCATGAGTTTGGTTTGCAGCCAGCTGGGCAAAGTGCCACCAAGTAAAGTGCTAATGTTAAATATGTGCTCATTCCCAGCAAAGCTTTATTTAAAAAAAAAAACAAAAAACAAAATGCCTCGTGCTAACACATCGATCCCGCGATGGCAACTTATGAGAGTATGTTGTTTTCCAAATGCTGCAATTCAGGTTTTAATTCCTCCGCTTTTGGTCTCTATGGTTTCCAGATGCATTTACGTTCTGCAACTGCTCTCAAACCACAGCTATTCCTGTGAGACTAAAAACAAGCCCACATAGATCAAATTCTGTTGTTTACGCCTTTTTTCCTTTCTTTCTCCTGGCGTAGGAAAAGTTTTAGGCCACGGTGCCTTCGGGAAAGTAATTGAGGCATCGATCTACGGCATCAGCAAGAGCAACAGTTTGGACACGGTTGCTGTCAAGATGTTGAAGGGTGAGATTTGTCTTTTTAAACTGTATATGTGCAGCTCTCGATCAGATTAAGCAACTCAAACACAGATGTGTATGCTGTGAGTGCAGCACATGGCTCGGTCGAAGTGCACGCATTTAAGCAAACATTTCTTTATGCACAATGTCGAACTTTGTGTGCGATTCAGACGGAGCCACAGCCAGTGAGCACAAAGCCTTGATGTCAGAGCTGAAGATACTGATTCACATCGGCAATCACCTGAATGTTGTCAACCTGTTGGGAGCCTGCACCAAACCAAACGGTGAGCACACACATGGATTACACCTCTTTATACATCCGTCCATCCATCTTGTACCGCTTTATCCTCCACATGAGGGTCACGGGGGGGAGCTGTGCCAATCTCAGCTGACATGAGCGATAGTTGGGGTCAGATCACCAGTGCCTCACAGGGTCACATAGAGACAAACAACCATTCACTCAATTTAGAGCATCCAATTTACCTAATCCCCATGTTGCATGTTTTTGGACTGAAAAAAACATGCAAACTTACTTTATATTCAGTACACACAGTATAAATTTACTTTCTAAATTATAGTGGTTAATAATAAATAAATAAAAGTGTGGTCCTCAGCTGGTGTAGCACATCTACTTCAAGGTTTGCTGTGCTCATTCTCCTCTAACCTCCTGCGTCACCATGGCATTTTCACCCCAACGTTCATCTGTAAACACACTTTCAGATTCTCCTCCTTGTCTCTTATTTTAAAGGATATGATGTGCATTTTAATGTGATAAAGACATAGTGTTGTTTTGGCTTATTTAAATGAAACTGTAGGTCACATTTGTTTACTACAAATATACACCTGCAGTTTTACGTCCCTCGTGCTGTGCTTTGCCGTTTCATCAGAGTGAATTCCTGTTTAAAGAAGGGTTTACATCACTGCATTCACCCCCGCACCTTTCACACATTTCTTTTTAACAGCCTGGCCACATTAAGATGCAAAACAACTTCCTTATTTCCTTGTCGGCTCTCGCTATTTGACCTGTGAATCATTTTTAAAGGTCTACATCTGAAAATGTTTATCATTTTCACCTTAGCGCTGATGTTCTCAGACAGAAAGCAGACGCAGCACTTTGTGATTAGAAAATATTGTGAGAAAATGAATTTGTCGCTCGTCGAGCGCAGGAAATCATGTCGGTGTTTTAATCAAGTGAAGTGCGTTGAATGAAAATTGTGGCGGTTTGTTTTTTTTTGTTTTTTTTTACTGTTGTGATTGAAATGCGTGTGTACCACCAGGTCCGCTGATGGTGATTGTGGAATACTGCAAGTACGGGAACCTTTCCAACTTCCTACGAGCCAAGAGAGAGTTCTTCCTCCCTTACAGGGTATCAAAAGACTGCATGAACCTTTCGTCATTTTAGTTTAATTTTCTTTTCTTTATTAAATATAATAACACTCACAAACTCAATGAAGGCTCAGGTCTCTCAGCACTAAAGACTGAAATGCACGTATGTGTCTTGAGTCTGTGCTGAACATCCTCTGCTGTCGCCTGCAGGCATGTTTTTTATACTTGCTGTGTCAGGCTGTTTTATGTTTTTTTATATACGGTGCATGCATTATCTCTTGTGCGTCTGTTTTTATTTTATTTTTAATAAATTGTTGTAACAGTGTAGCACTATTTATGTCTTGTACTATGTCTCCATGTTTCCAATCTACCTACTTAAATTGTACATTTTGCACGTTTTTAGTATCCGTTTGTGTAATGTGATGTCCTGGATTCTCTTTTCACTGAACAGTTGAACTGTTCTGCATATCTTTTTTGTTTCATATATTCTCTTTCAAGGGTGAGAGTGTAGTCTATCCAGGGATTTCAGATGAGAAATAGCCTCTTGGTTAACTCTGGCACATTTTCAATGTAATTATTTATTGGTTTAATTTAACACAGACTCTTTTTTTTGCCCCCGTTTCCCCCTCTAAGGATCGCTCTCCGAAAACCCAGAGCCAGGTGAGACGGATGATTGAAGCGGGTCAAATGGACCAAAAAGCTCGTCAACTGCCTTCGTCTTCTTCTCCCTCCTCTCCCTCCTCCACCTCCTCCTCTCCGACCACCTGTCCCCAGACTCCATCATCCAACACAATTAATCAAAAGCCTGATGTGGAAAAAAGTGAGTTTGTTTCCACACACAAGAGTAAATTGGCAATGCTAAGCATTAGCGTCTCACACAAAGGTTCTCAGTCTGTATCCTGGTGTGACTGGGTCCTTTCTGTGTGTGGAGTTTGCATGTTTCTCCGTATGCGCGCGTGTGTGTGTGTGTGTTTTCTCTGGCGACTCCAGGCTTCCCACAGTCCAAAGACATGCAAATTGACATTAGGTTAATTGGAGAGTAAATTGCCCGTGAACTTTACGTGGGAATGGCTGTTTGTCTCTGAATGTTGGCTCTGTGAAAGGCTGGTGACCTGTCCAGAGAGGACCCTGCCGCTCTTGTCCAATCTTTGCTGCAACTGGCTTCAGCTCCCTCTGCAATCCTCAAAGTAATAGCTGTATAGATACTGTGATAATAGATAGTCACTCATTCTCCCTTTTTCTCTCTGTGGTTGTCCCACTCCCTCCGTTTCCCTTTCCAGTGGACGACCTGTGGAAAACTCCTCTGACCATAGAAGATCTCATTTGCTACAGTTTCCAGGTGGCTCGAGGGATGGACTTCCTGGCCTCCAGAAAGGTTAATTGACATCATTTGAAAAAGGCAGTTTGTGAGGTCGGCTTCACAGGCAGCAGGTTGTAACCTGCGTCATATTTTTCTCCGTGCTTGCTAATTCCAAAAGTGGACATTAATAACTGGAGCTGTGCGAGGATTCAGTATTGCAACTAATTATAAGCAACTTATAGTGTGTACTTCCACATACTGTGCAGATGTGCTGTTAGTGGCCACATATTCTTTGATGTTGCATTAAGTGATGACTTATATTTGTATTCAGCTACAGTCTGACTGTCTGATGAATAATGAAGTCAAAACCCGCGAGAAGAAAAAGCAGTTATGAGTGATAAAGATATTAACGAACTGATGGGACTCACATTTGTCTCGCCCTCGAGGCACGTTTACGTGACAGCTTTGTGAATGATGTTGGATCTACTGCAGTGAGCCGGCTGACAGAGACACTGTCCAGCCCACACACACTTAAAGGAATACTTCACCGATTTTTGTATTACTAGAAAAGGGCTAGTATTTTTGAAAAATTGTGCTTCCCAAACTCAGAACTGTTAGCAAAGATGGCGGACACTGTTTACATTCTGGGAATGAGGTCCCGTCTGCCTATGAGTGGGTCTAAAAAGTACAAAAGTACTAAAAATATTAAAAAGCAGTTTCAAGCCTCGGACCAAGGCTGAATGAAGATATTTCTCGACTCAGGGGAAACAGAGGTTGGGAATTCAGCAATTTTTCAAAAAGAATACCCCTAATCTAGTAATACAAAGCTAAATGCAAATCGGTGAAGTATTCTTTTAAACTTACAGTGTACTGTCTAAGTCCTAAACGAAACAGTACTGGTTGCTAATACGGAGGATTTAGTTTAGACGTGCGCCCTGTGCACTCGAACATAGCAAAATGTTAAGTCTGGTAATATTACAATTATCTTGCTGGTTTATTTCCTTCATAATCATACAGCAGGAATAACTTTAACTCATAATACAGGTAACAAAAACAACAAACCGAATTGCTCACTACATCAAATCACTAAGGCACGAAGGCACATAGGCACAGTCGAAAAACTGTGCCTGTGTGCCTAAATCAGTCTAAATCAGCAACACCTGTGTTTTGTTTTCCCTAGGTTAAATGGCATAAATTGATTGACTCAGGTCAACTGAGCCACACAGTAAATACAGCCCCCTAGTGGCACGGAGCATAATTACATGAACATAATACAAAATGAATATGGCTCATACACTCCAGCCCCTAATTGCGTCTGCCAGAGCAAATACACCAAATTGAAATGAAAATAGCCCATTTTAAACTCCTCTTCTCCTGGTTCCATTTATGATGCTCCTGTAAAAGCGGTAAGTACTCATGGATGCACCTCTTCCAAAAGAGATCTGAGATGTACTGGGTTTGTTTCCACCTTCTCCTTAAACATCCCTTTTGTCGAACAGTCCAGGTGGGAGAACTGGTTTTCCTTTGAGGAGTAGCAGATGGTTTGGCGCCAACACCTCAAGGTCGTTGGGGTCCTCTGACAGCCTGGTGATGGGGGATCGTTGAGCATAGCCTCAGCCTCACAGAGTACGGTATGGAACCGTCATCCAAGGTTTGCTAATGGAGCACAGAGCACAAAATCTTTCTGATCATCCGTATCATGCGCTCCCAAGCGCCACCGTGGTAGGACCCAGCTGGAAGGTTACAGCTCCACTTGATTCACTTGGACAAGGCTCTTTCAATGCTGTCATGATTCAAAGAGGCTAAGTCTTATCACGGCTCTCTTTCTGCACCCACAAAGTCGGTGCCATTGTCAGATCTCAAGTGTGAGACTTGTCCTCTTCAACAGATGAACCTACGCAATGCGTTGATGCACTAGTCTGTGTCAAGGGAATAGGCCACTTCCAGGTGCACGGCCCTGCTTACTCCCAAGTGATGTTGAGAAAGCTTGCATCTCCTTTTGCACATCCAACCTTGCTGTTCCATTAGCACTGGTGTTTGCAAGCTCCGACTCTTTTCTTTTCTTACTTAGTTTGAGCAGAGTTCCTTTCAGCTTAATGAGCCACGCAACTGCAACCTTCAATCTTTGCCAATCAGAGAAATGGGTCATCAGTTATGATGTGGTGTTGGTGTCAACAAGTACTGCATTGACCTTCAGATTTCTCTTTACTTCTGGGTCGTCGGCAGTAACACTTGTATACACAGGAAATGTTGGCCACAGTTCTTCAGGTTCTTGTCGGAATTGTGGGCCTTCCATCCATCTTTGCTTTACAAGATCTTCTGCCTTCAATCCCTTCCCGTGGATGGTACACGCCGCGGTGTGGGATATACCACACGTTCCCTGTTGGTGTTTCAAACTGGTGCTGCGGCACTTCTTCGGTGTAGCCATTGTTAATGACATCAGCAAGAAAGTTGTTGTACTCCTCATGAAAGCTTACATCTTTCTGAAGTCTCCTTTTCAGACGATGAACACGTTGCATGGCAACATCAAGGTTGTTTGGCATGAAAACATCTTTTCCTTTGAAAGGCAGTTGAAACGTGTAGTGTCCATTCTGAAGCTGAGCAGAGTTTTCCATTATCTCCATTAACTTATTTTCTTCCCTTGACATTTCTTCCTGTTCTGCAGAGGCTTGCTCATTGAAGTCCTAGTTGTACTGGCTGGTTAACAGTTCTTCAATTCTGTCAATAGCGATTCGGTTGGCATAAACTGAAGGGTGGTCACTTCCACAGTCGCTACTTCCCTGTAACGGACCATTTATTACCCACCCCAGTAGGTTTCTGATCGCGTAGGGTTCATCTTCACCTTCACGACTGTTAATCACCTCCCAAGGCTCCATCAACTTGGAGGCGTTTGTGCCATTAACAGGTCAACATCAGTTTTTATGTTTGGAACGTTTACATCCTCCAAATAAGGCCACTTCCTCAGCTCCCTTTCACTGATTAAGTTAGCTGTAGAGACAGGCATCTCTTTGTGTACACACTTTGGGAAGTGGATAGAAGCACTCATCAGAAAATCCTGAAATCTCCAGATTGTCAACAATGGAGCTTTCTACTGCATTATTAAGGCCCAAGGTGCGGATATGAATTTTGAATTTGCGTCCTTCCACCTTCAAATGAGCTTCCTGGTGCAGAAAGTTCCTGTATTCCGTGGGTCTAGAAAAGCATAGGTTTCAATAACCTTGTTTCCCTTCAAGCACTTCACCGTAACAGGCAAAATGGGAAGAATTCCATTGCAGTGGCCAGCCCATGTAAGACCACAAGCTGAGGATGTTGTACAGCTGTCAGAAATCTTTGACTGCTCAGTATTCTTCTGATCCTTCTGAGTAACCCTTTCCTTCTCTCCAATGTGCAAAACACTGTGGTGTGTTCGGTTGCACTTTTTATAAGACGCGCCTATCACAATTCTTGCTCAAGTGTCCTTTGCACAAGCAACTGAAACACAGACCTTTCTCCTTTAGATAGTCCAGTTTCTCCCTGTGTGTCTTTCTTCCCAGTTTAAAACATTGTTCCAAAGAATGACCACCAGCATCACAATACAGGCAGCACATAGAATCAGTCTTGGTAAAGGATGTCACTTTGTTCTGAGCCTTTTCCTTCTTGTCACCATCTGGTTTGCTGCACCCATCCTCATTCTTGTAAGCATCTGCTTTGCATCCATCCTCAATGACCACTTGTGTTGCAAAGCTGTTTCTTCTCCGCAGTGATTTCATCTGTGACGGTTTCACCTGTAACTTGCAGTGTCCTGTATGTCACCAAAGACTGAATCTGTAGTGATTCTGAACTGGCGCTCAATGAACTTCACAATGTCTGAGAATCGTGCTCTTCGACCAGTTTTCTCCAGTATCTCACATGCCTTTGTTCTCCACTTGTCTCTGAGTTTATATGGAAGCTTCTGACTCAGAATCTTTGTTTGCTGGCATGTTTCCTTCAAGTACTGAAGATCATCCATAGCGTTGGAACACTCACGGAGGAACAGTCCATAAGCTTTGAGCGCTTTGGTGTCCTTGGCTTTGATACTTGGCCATCCTGTGACCTTCTCCATGTAGGCCGCTGTTGTCTTGAACTCATTTCCAAAGTGCTGTTTGAACTTCTTGGCAACAGCAAATCCTTTATCTGCAGTCATATGAAGGCAGCTGCATACAATACCCCTTGGCTGCCCCCTAGTGAATTGTTCAAGGTAGTACAAACAGTCTCTTTTACAGCTGGTCTCAAACACTTTCATAAATGTGTTGAACTGCAGAGGATCCCCATAATAAATTTCTCGGCGCAGCAGCAGTTGTGACGTTTGCATTTGAACAAGGAGAGCTGTTATGTCATTCTGTTGTTGCAGCAGATTGTGGAGACCTGCTGTCCGATTTTGGCCTTGCAGGGGTTGAAACACTTGTTGGCCTAGAGTGGGTTGGAATGGTAGAAAACTTTGACTGAAAGTTGTCTTTGATTGTAACTGAGGGGGTTGAGAACCTTGACTGACAGTTGGCTTTGGTTGTGATGCAAAATGAGTGGGTTAAGACATTGAAACGGCAACTTGTTTTTTTACCAAATGAGAGTTGGCATTACCAATGGTGAAGCATTGATTTGCGGTGGAAAAGATGCATTGCTTTGCAGTGGTAGAGATGCATTGCTTTGCGGTGGTAGAGATGCATGCTGCTGTGAGGGCGGAACCACAAATATTGAGGCCTGTGGATTTAGAGAGATGAGTGGGAGCTTAGATCTAGCCCCTGTCCTGAAGTAGGAAGCCATTCCATTGTGGCCTGTTCCGCCTCTGCCTTGCATCTGGCTGAAGAAGTTGAGGATCTGCTACTTGAGCCATGGTGCCTTGACTGCACATTTGAAATGCTGTCTTGAGGTCGGATCTGATCCTCCTCTTCCTCATCCTTTCCAACAGCAACCTCCTTTTCATTTCCAGCATTAACATCAACAGTTTGCGGATCATCCCTTTCATGTTCCTTTAAACAACCGTGTGTGTTTCTGTTGGTCCAATTTCATTTTCACATTCGACAGTTTGAGTTTCGGCACATCATCCTCATCATCATGATCATCACCCACTTTCGTAGCTGGACAAGCTTTAGTGTCAGACAACCGTTGATTTGTACCCACTTTAAACTCATTGATATTCACCATTTTAGCTTGGTACCATATTTCATGTTTGTTTGCTTCATCAGCAGGCACAATAATCCCAATAAAGATGTATGTACTGTTGTATTTTGTCACACAACTCATTGAACATGTTAAATTCATTTTCAACCTCATTTGCATGCTCTTTATCACCCATCAATTTAACAATCGATTATTTTACTTTCGACAGTTTACCGAAAATATTCTTTCTTTCCTTTTCTAAAGTAGCATTAGTCTGCTACCAATGCATTGCAATTACCAAGGCCATTCATAATATCAGCGCTGATCAACACATACCCCAACCCGGCGTTGGCCGGCGTTGATGAATGGTGTCCCGGTGTGATGATGTTGGTATGCCGCTGGCCCTGTAGCTCGCTCCGGTACAGCTCCAATTAGCGATCGGCAACTCCAAACATTTGCCCACCTCACATCCGTGGTTTCCGAACGAACACGTAAATCCACAACTTAACAGATCCGCGTCCCCGTCGGAATCGAACCCCGGTCTTCCGCGTGATAGGCGGAGATACTGTACTCCAAATGGAAGCAGTTTTTCGATCTAAATGTACTGGCTAAGTTATAAACGAAGCAGTACTGGTTGCTAATACGGAGGGTTTAGTTTAGACGTGCGCCCAGTGCACTCGAACATAGCAAAACGTCCGGTAATATTACAATTATCTCGCAGGTTTATTTCCTTCATAATCATACAGCAGGAATAACTTTAACTCATAATAATACAGGTAACACAAACAACAAACCGAATTGCTCACTACATCAAATCACTAAGGCACTAAATCAGCCTAAATCAGCAACACCTGTGTTTTGGATTCCCTAGGTTAAATGGCATAACTTGGCTGAGTCGAGGTCAACTGTGCCACACAGTAAATACAGCCCCCTAGTGGCACGGAGCAAAATTACATGAACATAATACAAAATGAATATGGCTCGTACATACAGGTTGCACACTTTTCATGATATATGCTTAAAAATTACATCAATATTCCATCATGATATTGCAATAACATTTGTCATGCTGTTTCGAAAATAAATGTGTGCGTATTTATACAGTATATCACAATAAAAACCTTGTTATTATATGCAAAATAAAAAAAATGTCAAAAGCAAATATTTTAACTGGAGTGGAGGGCCACATGAAATAGATTGAGGGGCCACAAGTTTGAGACTTCTGTTTTAGCTCATCATGCTTGTAATTCACGATGTAGAACCGAGTGCATGCAAACACACACACACCTGTCTGCAGTGTTGTGATGTATGTGTGGTCGCGTGTGTGTCTGCAGTGTATCCACAGAGACCTGGCAGCCCGGAACATTCTCCTGTCAGAGAACAACATTGTGAAGATCTGCGACTTTGGTCTGGCCCGAGACATATACAAAGACCCCGACTACGTCAGGAAAGGCAATGTACGGCGTCCTCACACTCAATATACTCACCTAATAGACTTGAGTTCATTATTCATCTCCTTTTACTGCGAGAACTATTGCACTTTTTTAATAACCCACATAATGACTACATTTCATATGCAGGTGTCTGGAAAATATCTTGTAATTGTTGTCTGGTGTTATAATGCTCCCTCAGGCTCGTCTGCCTTTAAAGTGGATGGCTCCAGAGAGTATTTTTGACAAAGTGTACACCAGCCAGAGTGATGTGTGGTCTTTTGGAGTTTTGCTCTGGGAAATCTTTTCACTGGGTAATGACAAAACAAACTCATTTAATCCTTTCAAGAAAACAGAGTTTTGATGTTCTATGAGTCTCTCTCTTCCTGCCAAAAGCAATTTGCAATTTAATTTGCATGCTAACTTTTATCTGCAGAACAAACTTAAAACACACACACACACATTGTAACATAAAGTCTCCTTTCCCATCCATGCTGCATGAGTGAATGCTTCATCTTCCCTTTCTCCACTTGCAGGTGCATCTCCTTACCCTGGGGTACAGATTGATGAGGATTTCTGCAAACGGTTAAAAGATGGCGTCAGGATGCGAGCGCCAGAAACTGCCTCCCCTGAAATGTAACTTTAAGCTTTAATTTATCAATTCTCTAATCGTTTTTTTTTTTCAGTCAAATATTATTTGAAAGCTGACATTTCTTTAATGCTCTCAAACAAAAACTTCAGGATACTGTATAGGGTCAATTATTTTTAAGACCCTGAATGTTGTGTAGGATTTTGACGATGCTGCTCTCTGCTGGTAGATATGGAATCATGCTGGCCTGCTGGCAGGGTGAACCCAAAGAGAGACCACCGTTCCCCGCTCTGGTGAAGATCCTGGGAGACCTGCTGCAGGACAACAGTCTACCTGCAAGTTCAATGAATCAAGTTTTTTTTTCTTTTTATTCCTAGTTTGTTTGTAAGTTTAAGGTCTTTAACGACATCTTCTCCGTGTTCCCTCCAGGATGGGAAGGACTACATCCCTCTGAATCGCTCACAGAGCTCAGAGGACGACGGTTTCTCACAGGCTTCATCGCGGCCTCCGTCTGAGGAGCTGAGAGTGGCCTGCAACACGCTACCCACCAGGTACTAGTACTGCACATATTACTACATGAAGACCATCTGTATTTTCAAACACACCATTTTTCTCTTCTCACTGTTTTATCGTAGACTTAGTTGAAAGACACGATTCCGTGTAGCTACTATAACTGTTTCTTCACTTCCTGATCAGGTATTATAACTGCGTGCCCTTTGCCGGCTGTGTCTTTGTGGGACCCACCAACGTATGCCAGCCCAGAGTGAAGACATTTGAGGAGTCGCCCCTGGAGATGTTCCCACATAAAGCTCCTCAGGTAAGCGCCCTGTCGTCTCATCATGTGACCCGGCTGCTGACATTTTCTGAATGCCACTCGACTTTTAGAATTCTCTCCTCAGAGAATTATCTTTAAAATGACACTGGGGGTCAACGTAAAGCTATTTTAATTCATGTGATGTCAAACTGTGTCCCTACTCAGGACAACCAGACAGACAGCGGGATGGTTCTGGCCTCTGAAGAATTTGAGAGAATTGAGCACCAGCACAGGGGCGCGGCCTTAAAAAGGTAATTTTATATATTATTATTGTTTAACCCTCACAAAGAGATGTATAGATAGTGACAGGAAGTGCTTACTCACTGTGAACCGTTCTCTCTTTATCGGAAACATGTAGAACTGAGTCAGAGTCGTTCATGTGGAGCGAAACTGCAGTAGATCGATAAAGGAAGTGAGCGTCAGTGCCGTCTCGATATGTGTATGAAGCTGACAGTGTTAGAGCAACAGTGTGAGTCAGTAAAAGCAAAGGCCTTTTCTGAGAAAAACACTGAAAAGAATGAAGCAACTTACATTACGAATTTAAAAAGAACAAACTGTTCCTACAAGTGACGAGGAAGAACTTTTTTCAGGTCTGTGACAGTCACTGAAACAAAAGCAGGCAGCATTTAATTATTCTAAAAATAAAACCTGTTGTTTCCATAGCTTTAGAACAAGCCTTTCACTTATATGTATATATATATACATATATATGTATATAGATATATAACATCCTCTCTGGCAACAGCAGGGAGAATCTTACCATTAAATGTCACATTTACACACTGGACCTTTTAAGAGCAGCAATTACATGATTTATCACATGAATAATGTAAATGCAGGATCAGGGGTGAACATCAGTGATGAAAGTACAGTTTACAACACATCAGCAGCTTTATCTGTCCATTTTTCAACCATGCAATCCTGCTCGTGCACATGCATTTGGAAATGTGTTTGATACCCTGCACTCAAAGTGGCTTTTGTTGTTTTGTTTGTTTTTTTTGTTTCCCTGTCCTCAGTCGAATGGGCAGCAGCAGCAGCACAGAGCCTCTCACAGCCTCCCATGGTTCTCTGGGTCAAAGCAGCGTCGGTGCCATCAGCCCATGGCACCGCCCCACCTTCTTCAGCCAGCTATCAGGTCAGACCTTCTACAACAACGAGTACGGACATCTGTCCGAGGAGGGCTTCTGCGACTTCTTCTCCTCGCCGGACGCTCCCTGCCTCGCCTCCTCCAACGTGTAAGCTCACCTGGAACGAGGCCTGGAAGAAGTGAAGGGGTTCAAAGCAGCTCAGCTGACGGGACATGTGTAGGATTTCACAACATCCCAGTGATGACATGTAACTAGTCATTTATTAATGATCAGGTTATTGATCCTTATGGCCGGAGCTGACCTCTACTCATCTCAAAGTTCTTGTTTGTCTTCGACAGACAAAGCTGTGCGTGTGCTTGATGTTTCTCTAACCAGCCACTGGGTGGCAGCATGATGACAAAAACACATCCTCAGTATTTTCTATTCACACATTTATATTTTTTATCTTTTAATATACAGAGAATTCATATGTTTGTTCAGATTATGACTCATAAGGGAAAAAAATAAAGACATTTATCGTCTCTCTTTTCTCCGTGAGTCAGTGTTCCAGCAAACCACAGGTTCTAGGTCCAGATCTTGTCATGCTGTGGCAAATTACAGGTCACCATTAAGCTACTCTGATGATCCGCGTAATGAACCACTCAAACAACACAAGCAGACATTTGCGGTTTCTGTGTCATGCAGTGGAGGTGGAGACGCTCGGCTATGTGGCACCAGGAACGGGGAACAAGTGACGGAGGTAAACAGAGTGATGTAGGCCGAATGAAGGAGTGACTCACACTAAGCACCGCTTATCAGTGCTGGACGTCAGCATGATGATAGCTGTGGCAGCTTAACACCCCTTTTTTACATGCTCTCAACACACATGACAAGCTGCGGGGTTGTGGAGATGAGCAGCGTCTTGGGTGCAAAGTCCACTTTCACAACACACAGACAGAATTATCACAGCCACTGCAGCTTAATGAGTGTTGCGACATCCGAGGGTCAATGGGCAGTATTTCTTTCTATTTTTTGCTTTCTTTATCGTCATGCGAGCCTGAGAAGTTTGAAAACTTCAGATATTGAGATACACTTCCATCTTACTCTGGCATGCAGCTGAGGAATTTTGACCGGAGTGCATAGGAAAAGGGACAAATAACAAATGAAAACAATTAGAAACAATCACCTTATCTCTCACTGCATCTTAATCCAATTCTGCTACACCTGTGTGTGAAGTACATGTGAGGAAATGAAGATGAGTCTGCTTACACCACAGATAATGATGTTACTTCAAGAGGTCAATATTTTCTCAGGTGGTGCTTGGTATGAAAAGTTTGAGAACCACTGATCTAGAGAAAGAAAGTGTACAACAGTCAGTGTCTTCTATGGTGCCTTTACTTGAGGAACACATAGCATTACATAGAAACTTGAGACAGAACTTAAAACGACCTTAACAGAGCAAAGACTGGCTCCGCTGGCCCGTTAACTATCACCAATCGCGAGCAGAAAAAATCTGCAGTGACAATTGTATGAAAGGAAAAAAAAAAAATCCCTATTTACCAAAATCTTACAAGTTCTTCATGGAATAACTTTTAAGTAAACAAATTCATGTACCTATCACGGTATTTAAAAGAAAAATCACTGAGATGGAATAATCCAGCATTGATGAACTATATTGTATTCAAGGAATGATAGAAAATAAATGATCCCAGTGTAAAAAAAGCAAAACATCTACAAATACTGTAGCAGTAACATGAATAAAAGAATGTGTAAAAAAAAAGAAGAATGACTGGTTTTAGTAGCAGCCACTGATACGTATTAATAAAAGGTGATTATAATCCTTCAAGATTGAGGAGTAAACCTAAAGGCACAGTCTGAATACTGGAGATGAAATAAACACAAAGCAACACTTCCTTCAAATAATCAGACCCTTTGGCAGTATTAGGGAAATAAACACAGTATAATTAAAGTGATTTTGTGTTTGACTCAAAGTAGGAAATGACGGGTAACGCATCACATTTCACTTAGTGTTTAACACTGAACGTCAGCACAAATCTCGGCTATTTTCTTTGACTTGATTCTAAAAATACCAGCCCTCACCCACACGAGTTGAACCCTGACACCGATACTTAAGACTTCATCTCCACAGTATCAAAACAGCTTCCCTTCTCCTCCGCTCTGTCTGAAGATGCAGGAAGTGGACATGCGATAGTCCACGTCCGCACGTCAGTCGGGCTGATGGAAGCTGAGAGGAGCTTTGGTAACTGAGAAGCAGTAGTTGCGTGGTAGCCTGGTAGTTACATCATGTGCCGGTGCCGCTTCACAAGGAAGTCGCATTCAGGCAGGACTGGATGTAGCTAACAGGCTATCAACTTTGCACTTTATAAATAGAGGATGTGGGGCGAAAAGCAAGCAGGAGCCATCCTCATGACATCTTCCCGATCTGGATCTTCTTCCAGGCCTCTGAAGCGGTGAATATACAGGAGTCGATGATGCCCGCGACTGTGAACGTCCCGCCGACGATGGCACAGATCTGCAGGAGAGCGAGTCAAGTCTGTGAGACGTTTCCTCAACAGATTATAAGCGGCTTTAGTATCAGCCGGGTTTTAATCAAATCGAATCACAATAATACATTACGCCGAGGCCTCGGTATGTGCCGGTATTCAGCATAACTCTGTTGCTGCTTGACTCAATCTTACACCATGACTCACAATCACGCTATAAGCACAGTCATCTCCTACGCCTGCCTTAGGTCATGATATACTCAGACAACACACAAAGACAAATAATGGTGTAGCTCATCAGCAAAGCAGCCAATCTGCTCCTGACCACATCATCAGTCAGCAGGAAACTTTCCTCATGAGGTGGTGCGGGCAAAATTCCACAAACTAACAGGGTCAGGTGGGAGTGGAGGCAGGAAGATGAACACGGGAGATAAAATGTTTTTTCTATAAACAAACAAAACTGTTCGGAAAATACTATTTCTGTCAAACTCCGAGGGTGATTTTACTCACTGTCGTGACGAAGCGGTAGAATGGCTGTCTCCTCTCTGTGTACTTGACTGTGATTGGACTGAGGTCATATCTGAACCAGATGGCCGGGATGATTCGGCCCGTGTGGCTGTAAGCGATATATTCCTGTGTGGATAAGGAAGAAGAAATAAATACATTTCTCACCAACACTGTGAAACCAAAAATCAATCATTCCCCAAAGTGTGGGCCACAACCTCCTGGTGGGCTAAGAGGGTACTGCAGGTTGGCAATGAAAACATTTTCAGTTCTTTTTTTTAATGAAGCTCTAAAACACATACAATATTATATAATAATTCATTTAGAAAAAGTTGTAATGTTTATTATATTATATGAATCCATTACTAAATTTATAATCTGTGTGAAAGTTTTGTTTTTTCGGGCCAAACAAGACACTTGAGAACATCATCACTTTCAGGTTTGAAAAGCACTGATCAACATTTTTCCACATTTTTGGATATTTTACGGACCAAACGCTCGCTTGAGAAAACAAACGTTAGTTGTAGCCCTAAACGTTAGTTTCCAGCAGTTTATGACATGCTTAATACATGTGAATACTTGATCATAGTCTTGTGCATTGATGACAGATGTGATTTTAGGTCCTTTAAAATGGGCCAAAACATTCTAAAGTTTGAGAATGGCTGTCATGAAAGAAACCGTTCAACAAAAAACTGTTTACATTCCGGGAATCAGGTCCCGTCTAAAAAGTTGCGGAATTAGCGTTGTAGTTTCAAGCCTCGGATCAAGTGTCACTGGTGGGCGTGTAACAAAAAAAAGAATGAAGATATTTCTCGACTCAGGGGAAACTGAGGTTAGGTTTTCAAAAATAACACCCCTATTCTAGTAATACAAAGCTAAATGCTAATCGGTGAAGATTCCTTTAATTGATAATGAAACACTGCACACTGAAAACAGACTTTTTGTGTGCCTCAGCTGGACCTGTATTTATGCACTGGCCATGAGGTTTTGGATTTTGGTCAGGCCCTCATCCTCCCTGCTTCACAGCTGACCTGGACTGTTATTACTACAAACTCCAAACCCAGCTGTCAGTGCAGTCAACACAGTTCTGGGATGTATGTGTGTGTGTTTATGGTTTGTTGACATCTAGGCAACTTTTCCAGTCACTGGGGGTGAGCTTTCAGTTCTGGGTGGGTGAACAAGTTAACATGGCAGTACGTGCTCGGGCCATATGTTGGGATGGCCACGCTGCTTCCATGACGAGTGAAAAAAAAAATGACTCAGTGGTATGATCTCATGTGAAGGATGGAAAGAAGAAAAAAAGAAGAAGCAAGGATACAGAACCTTGTTGGCGACGGTGTACTGGTAGGAGAACCTCTGTCTGCCTGAGAGATCTTCATACACTGTTGGGACAATCTTCAGTATGTAGTCATGTGAGGCCAGAGCTGCAAAAACAAAAGTTGTTTCATTTTTTAAAAGAATGTGGGTTGAAATGTCCAAACATGGATGTGGTTGTGATCATGACGCATCTGACTGGAGTTTTTTTTTTTTTCTTCCTTTCTTAGGTGCAGTGTCAGCTGAAACCAAATCAAGGTTCCACTTGATTTGGTTTCAGCTGGCGTTCACCAGGCGTCTTCATTTCAACTGCATCATGCGAGCACAGCCTTACTTAAACGTCACACCGTGGTGGTTGTGATGAGTGCATGTGCATTGTGTGTGTGTGTACGTACGGTTAGATGACAGCTTGTCAGCCCCTCCCAGTGCGTTGAAGGCTCCTTGCACTTTTTGAACCTGTGACAAAAGAGAGAAAAGGGAGATTAGTGTCGTTCCGGCGGATTTGCTCAAACCGTCTACGTGCAGGTTTCTGCGTGAGATCCGACCTGGAGCTTTTCCCCAAAGGCCAGCTTGTGGATGGTGTGGGTCATGTCAGGGTTTTGGGGCTGCGCTGTGGCACTGTGTGTCGAAACATGGAAGTTTCCTGGTACCTGGAGACAAACAGACAGACAGACAGACTAACGTGGGGAACAGCACGAGCAATAACATGTAACACATTAACTTAACTTAGTGATCAAGCCTGAACGCACTCGCGCTTAGTCGGAAACTAAATGGCCCTTTTGCCTCCGGAGGTACAAATCTATCCACTTTAACGTGTTTCACAAATTTGCAATTATTCCACGAGTGAGAGTGTTAAATGTACAACTGCTGGGTTAATCATTTTAAAACGCAGTGACGCACAGAGTAGTGGTGTCACAAATAAGCCATCACAAGACCCAAATTTCACTATGCTGTCAGATGTAAGCAAAAACCTCGAGCTATTTCATTTAACATAACTACATTTTTTAAGAGGGAGAAGTAGGTCAGCCTCATCTGACTCAGACAGGGATCAGGGCCCCGTTTGACTCGCCTCCAAGACCAATAGGCGACGTGTATAGTCCACAAACTCATGACCCACAGTCCGATTTTTCCTGAAAGGGTTTCATTCAGTGTGTTTACTTATGTGATGAGGCCTTACTTTGTTAATGGTGAACTCTCCCTCAAAGCGACAACCGTCGCCTTGGTTGAGAGGGATCTTCATGGAGTTGTCGATGAGACCGACCTCATGGCGGCCCATCTCATCCTGGATGTCCAAGCCCACCACTGAAAAAAAACAACAACAAGAAAAACAGCACACAATTAACAAATAGACATTAAACTGTGTTAATCACAATTAAAACATATAAGAAGAACAAGAATCTTTTGCATTAGAGACTAATCTTGAATAAATACATTTTCAAATAACTTTGAGTCCAATAATGACTCAAACCCCCCCACTAATATTTGTTTAAAATAGACTATAATTAATGTAATTAATAATTATAATCAACTCAAGCTCTACACCAAACATTTGGTGATTCCCACAGATCTGACCTTTGACCACAAGGCAAACAATGAATGAAATCACAAGTTTAACCTAGAGCTCACATGTCAAAAAAACCTCATTACAACCCCTTGGACTAGACAACTTGCTGTTATTCAATATCAAATTTTGACATCGAAGGAGTTCATCACATGAGTGTCATTGAGCCAATAGGAGGAGTAGAAGAAAACACAACTTAAAATGCGTGTGAAGCGATGAAAAAATGTCTCTTCTGACATCAAATGTATTACCACCTAGGCCAAATTTGAACGTTTAAAAAAAGTTATGGGTTTAAAAATGAGGTTTCTCGACAGGAAACATTCAGCAGCATTCTGGCGGAACCACAACCACACGCTTTAGTAGGAGGGGGGGGAGTAAAGCAGCTGAATGTCGCTGTTCATGTGTATTTGTAGAATATCAACATAAACTTTCTAGTATCAAACCACGTGTTTAACATGTAGTGAAGCAACATTTTCACCATTTTGGTCACAGTTTAGCAGCAGACAACAACCGCTTTTAGTCAAAAAAAAATTGTATTAACTATTTTCTAACGTGTGGCGAGGAGAATCTCTGCTCTTTTACACTGTGTGTGAGTGCGTCTGTGTTGTGTTTTGAGAAGCTGGCACTTGTTTAATGTCCAGATGATGTAAAATGCACAGAATAAATATAAGACCAGACACTTTGCTCTATGTTTTACGACCGGTCCAGTTAAAACAACACATTTACTTTTTAGTGTAAAAAATTACATTTTTCCACATCCAAATATCGATATTGATACCATATCAAAACGTTATCTTTAATCACTACCCAGCACTACCACCCTGCGAGTCATAATTGATTTAACTTAAAGGTAGTTTCCCTTATAATGAGAATAACCATTAGCTGCAGCTTCTTGGCCACATTCAACAAGCAAAAACACACTTTAAAAGTAAACACATCGAGTCCAAACACATCTTCTCTCTCCGTCCGTCTGTGTTTTTCCATCTTGACTGACCGCACCCCCTTCCCCCCGCCCCCCGCCCCCCCGCAAGCCGCTGTGCACTGGCACACTGGCAGTGGCCTATTTTCAGAGGCTGCTGTGCTCAGGGTTGGCCAGCAGTGCAGAGAGGGATGTCTAGAGGATCTGTGCTAAAAACATCCACATAGCGTCGGTCTAACCTTTGACATTCAAGACAAATTTGACCTCCCGCTCAACCTGATCTCCTCTCGATGCCGATCTCAAAATACAGTGCACAAATCAAAGTCTGCCACTGAAAGTGTGGGAGCTGGTGTTTCTCCTTTTTAAGACTTTTGAAATGTATAGTGTGTGTGTATGTGTGTGTGGATGGGATTATTATTGTAAGGGTTTTACATGAGGCTCTACTTTTCCATGAAGTCACAAATCAAGACCAAGCGACCTGTAAAGGTCAGTGGAGGGAGACGGTGTTTAACTTTGGAAACCGTGGAGCAGAGCAGAGCAGAGCAGATAAATAGTCAAGAGGGATTTTTTTTTTCCATGATGAGAAGAATGTTTTCTCTCTCCCAAGTAAATTTGTAATGTGTGACAACCTGTTTGCAGGCCTGGAAAATAAACTGTTGTATAATATTAACTCGCAGTGGCGGGGAGGGAGGGCTGAGGACCATTTTTGCTCATTACATGCAGCTGCACTGTGGTTACACCAACGCGCTTGGCCTGATATTTCAGAGAGCCCCACATTTCTGCAGCAAAAAAAAAGAAGTTTTGACTCTGAAAATAAACAAAACCAGCATACATGTAATCACCGTCAAACGCTTTCATTGAAAGCGGCAGGGGACGTCCTTTGTTTAGAGAACAGATGCCAAAAAACACATGGGCACCAGCTGTGTCGGCTTACCCGAGTCTCTCTGACACAAATCTGGACTTCATTTTTGCTCATGAGTCTTTATTGGCTTCACCATTTTTGGATATTGGTCCAACTTAATGACTGTGTGTGTGTGTGTGTGTGTGTGTGATTTGTCAGTGGACATAGTTTCTGAACAGAGTCATGACGAGCAAATAGCCGGTGACGGCTCCGGCCTGCTCACTTCACTGACATCAAGGTACAGTAGATGAGCCAACAGACTTTATATATGAAACTCAGCTCACAGCTGTGTGGCAGCACGAGAGCAAACCGAGGCAACGCTAACTGGAGCGTTGGTTGTTGGTGTTATTTACAGAATACAACACGGCAGGGTAAACAAGCGAGTATGTACCGAATCTGCTCTTCAGCGCAGCCACTCCAAACTAATGACACTTTACCGACCAATCAGGTGATTTGCGTGAATACATTCAGTGACACCGGCTTTACTGGGTCCACGGACTGTTAAAACAAAACCAGGTCAAAAAGTAGGGCTGTGCAATTAATCAATTAAATGATTGAATTGAAATGAATTAAACACGTCCCGTGTTTGTGTGCCATCTGAAATGTGAAAAGACCTGTTTGGATGAAATGTTTTTGTAAACAGGCACCTTTTTTTTTTTTTTTTTACTTTATCTGCAAAATGTGAATGTTAATGAAAGTTATGTCTGCACTATGTGAGACCCAATGTGAGTTCCTCAAGAGAAGGCTTTTTTATTTCATTTCTGAAGTGAGTTTGAAGTGAATCTTTTCTGTATATGCTCAAAACAGTAAATATGGTATCACTACTTCTATTTTTTCAATGTACAGTACATAATGTATTAGACCAACACCCAATGTAAGGTTTATGCCACAGCTGCCCTAAATTAACAGCATTGGTAATGATCAAAATCATTGTTTATGTTTCTGTAATGTATGTAGAAGCTCTTTTACCAAAATGATATTTTTAATGCTAAAACATAATTATTATTATTGTTATCCATGAATTTTCATGTATTGTTTTACAGCACATTATTATTTATTGATTAAGATCTCATAATACAGTTGTTTACTTGCATTCCTGAACAGAAAAAGTTAGTTTTAGTGGTTGAATGATCCACATGCAATACCTTCACACACACTGTGGGAATCATAAGGATCATTCTGCATTTGCCAATATGTCGTGTTAAATGAGAGGGAAGTATGATACTGTCTGAAAAGGGAAAAACAAACATAAACAGTGTGGGAAAGACAACACACAAAAAGGAAAAAAGGGAAGTGTCGCAGAGAAACTGAGAGTTGTATGTGTATATATGTATATACTCACAATCACAGTGTAAGTTTGGCAAACTGATGTTTAAACTCACATCTATCTTCCCACCACTGTCTTTATCAGGATCATCCACATACAATTCATTTACACTGTCATGGACGGAGAAAAGAAATCAAAGGTTAGAAAAGCGGAATACAAAAGCAAATACACTTTTTTCCCCAGACATGTCCTTAGCAAACCTCATTAAGAGTCAAAGGATTAATCCTCTGCCAAACTTCCAGTACAAAACACTTGTGTGTGTGTGTTTCATTTCCTTCGTGTCACACCCTCCCCAAAGTAATCCCTTATTACACATGGCCAAGAGGCTGACTCATACACAGAGCCAATTCCCAGTGACAAAATTGACCCACGTTCACTGGTTACAACACGGGTCAAGCAAAATACATCATAATGTGAGCAATAATGTTCATGATTAAGTCAATTTCAGGTGGCAGCGGGGTAACAGGATGTTATGTGGTAAGCAGCAGTTGTTGGGGGGGGTTGGTACGATACTTACATTTCAGTGGCTATGAATCCCGTCAGCTCAGACAGGAACAGGAAAAGTATGAAGACACAGCAGAGGATGGAAACTGTGGGCAAAGAGGAAGAACGTCAGATTGAATGTCTTGTTTATACTCGAGCCACCGCTGAGCTTACACATGGCACTTCTTTCATACTAATCTCACGTTTCAATAAATGACGCAATCCAAGTGGCTGACCTAAGATCCTGACATTAATGAAATCATGGCAGCTATAAAAATCTTTTCCTAAATAGCTGTTTTACTGGCGGTGTCAAGTCTGCCATTATGCAGGTTTTTAAGCATCTTCTCACACTAATTAAACATTTTATAGCAGCACAACAGGCAGCCATTACCGCATATCTGCTTTGAAAAAGGTGAGCTCATGCCACGTACAACCTTTTTAAATTACAACTCGAACAAACTCGCAGACAATTACCCAAGACCAAAAATGGCTGTTCTCGAGAAGCTTGAAGGATTTAACAAAAAGCTGAACAGGGAGCAGAGAAGGAATATTAACTTTAAAAATGAGGTGTTTTTATCCAGTCCGAGCCAAGATAAAGTCTGGGTTAGAAAAGGGGGAAGGAGTCAGGCTGCCTGTTTCATTTCATGTGTCAAACAAATCAGCCAAGTGTCACATAAAACAATGTCACGTGTTTTCGCGTGTCCGCGCAACTGTGGCCTATCTGTGGCGAGAGTCTCGATCAGAAAGCTCTCGCTCAGCAGGCGTGTTTACATGACGACTGTCTCCTAGGATCGCACCATCACATGACCTTGTGGTTGATGAAGCGTCACTGCCAACCCTGTGGCTGACAGAGGCTTTACATAAAGTGGTGTTCAATAGGGAGTGTCACTATGACACACAGGTCACCAATTCAGGTTCATCCAAAGCCTTTTGAGCCTCAAATATGAGATTACCAAATATGAGAGTAATACACTGCTGTTGGTTTAGACTTAAACAATAGGGCAGATGATTCATTGAGATCTCAAAATTAAAGCCTGTACATGAGATGAAAGGGGCTCAGAAGTTGCTTTATTCTAAAAGCCTTTTTTTTATCAGAGCTGTGACAAATGACTCAGATACACTAACACGGTGAGTCAATCTGAAACTAGCACATTTCAATGACCAGATGTTCTATTTATTTTTGTTCTGCTTAAAAAGTTCACTTTTTTTAGGTCAGTACAAGCAGGGCAAACAAATATTCAAAAGCATTTCACAAATATTCAAAAACAAACAAAACAAATCAAAAAATTGCGTCAAACAACTAACATACATTATGTCTACAGTGTGTTGGGCTCTGGAAAACCACAGTGGGAAAAAAACCACACAGATGTATTGTTCAAAGTAAATACCGTAAAACTGAACCCACAGGAATGTGACCCTAAACCACAATAACAAAAGCAGATGGGGTTAAATATTTGACCTTTTGTGAAAAGAGGGAGCCTGTTTTCTGGTTGCCTCTGAACCAGGCAAATCAAAATGTAAGCAAAACTGCTGTGGGTGAAGCAATTCAGTTCAGTTAATATCCAAATCAACCACATGCTCTCACCCCTAGACAGAGGATGGAGACAGGAAGGGAGTCCACTCCATACAGGAAGAACTTCCTTATGGGTGGAAACTGTGTGCGTGTGTATCTTTAGAAATCTCATTCTACTCCTTGTCATCTACAAAAGTGTTTGAAATTGATTAAAACTGTTCCGTATCTGTCAGTGATTACACTGTTTGTCCATGCTGTCATCAGTTGATCATTTCGTTCTCCTGTGTACTGTCATCACATGGCCAATGAATAATCAACAATGAGAAACTGACGGAGCCAAAAATGTGTCATCAGGTGTTTGCTATTCTATTAACCTGTGAATAATGAACACAATCCCTGAATAGACAGTGACATGTTTATGACAAACAGGAAACACATGACCTGACAGGAAAAAACACACACTCAGATCTCCACTGATGACTTCTCAGGTGCCTGTAGGCAGTAAAAGAGCATGATCATTAACATTCTTATCATACTCGGTGTGCTAAAACAGGTACTGCGCAATTAAGTTGTACCTTTTAAAGTGGGACACGCTGGTACTTGAAGTACAGCTGTCATCCGCTCCCTGTTCCTAAAACACTCATCATGTCAGTCATCTAAAAACAGTGCACTGATGGAAATACACTGTTTAAAAACAGTAACTGAATTTAATGTCGTGGCTCATTAGTGAATATCTGTGACCTGTGATAATCATGAATGGAGACGAACATTAATATTTCTTATGAGTGAGAAATCCTTTCTAGCTCACCCACATATAGTCCTTTCTGATTAATTATTTATAAGTAATATTAAAGTAAAGTAATTATTTTTCACTAAAAAAACAGTGCAGACAGAAAATAGGAGCTAAAAACTCAAAAATATTAGCTAAAGAGTCATAATTATGGGATAAAAAGTCTAAATTATGAGACAAAAAAAATCATATCTTACGGTCAAAATTCCAAAATATCAAATCTGCGGTGGCTCTCACCAAATATGAGTTAAAAAGTTGAAAATATGACCTAAAAACTCGAAATGATGATAGTCGAAATTCGAAATGATAAAGAATATTTTTCCTATCTGTGATGTTTCTGACCACGGTAAGTTTGTCTCCAGTGGTTTTTAAGTACATAGTGTTCCTATCTTTGAGTTACAGCTTTCTTCTTTACTTTTTTCTCTGGTTATTTTTGTTTTCAACTAAAATAAACACAAACTGTTATGCTACTGGAAAAATTGAAACTAAATGCTACCCATAGCCTTGTGCCATTTAAAGCTAAATTAGCAAGTAAAACAGTAGTAGCTAATTCGTTTTTGTGCTCAGCAACAAAGAGTCGGGCTTTGTTCAAAACAACAGACCAGTGGCACCTGAAATTATCACTAACAAACAACATTCAAGTGTAAAATAAACATTATACGTCAATTTAACACTTTGTCACCTCAGACTCACGCTAGTGTTTCTCTTATTAGTCTTATTAAAGGCTAAGCGAAAAGGAGGCACTTTCATATTTTTAAGCACAAATTCATGAGTCAGTCCTTTCAGCTAGCAAGAACGCAAATAGGCACATTTTAAAATAGTAAGAGAAGCAGAAGTTGGACTTTATTAAACCAAAACTGAACCAAACATTTTGCACACTGTTGCAATTTTTATTCAACATTCCATGGTTTTAAATATACATGTGGGCAATTTGTTTAATCAACATATCAAAAAACCCTGCCAAAAGCACGGGCTCATAGTTTTGGCCTGTTGTGTGTGAAACAGTACTCACTGAAAGCTCCTGTGTATGTGGGCTGGGTGAGATCTTTTGGCACTTTCCTGTAGATATCAAATCTGAGCGGGGAAAGGAAGAAAAAGAAGGAAAGGAAGAGTGAGAAAAAAAGCAAAGCAAACGTAAACACGCTGCGCGCTGACAAAAGAAGCACATTCTGTACCCATAAGGCTGTGCGATATTACAGAAGAGAGGTGGAATGTTTGCTGTGGACCAGTGCCATCACACTTAACATGTCCACCCACACACACACACACACAAAACCATTATACCTCTTTCTTTGAATGCATGCTCTGTAATTCTGACCTGACCCCAGAAGAGGACTCTCAAACATAGACACGGGAAAACACACACAAATGAAAGGAGACACACAGCAATATAAACACATTGTTAGGTTTACATGGCGTTAAGTGAACTAATACAATATTGGACAGTAACTGCAGCGGTGAAATATCCACAGTCTGTAGATGGTAAAATCTTCAACATCATTTTACCACCAGTGGATTGTGTGTAAATCGGTGAATCACAAGCGCACACAAACAACCGTGTAATATTGTTGTTGCCTATTTGGGGAGCTGAGTAGGGGGGAAAACTACTCAACACCAAAACTATTCAGGTTCATGAGTTCTTACGCATGTCCTTTTTGGGCAGTGAAACGTTCTTGACCCCAAACTTCACTGCCGATTGCACAACCACCACCCACTTTCTCTTCTCAGCATTCCTCGTCTCCATCCAAAAACACTCGCTTCACATTTCTTCCACCAAGAGGCTTTAGGGATATAATCACAATTCCAGGTCTGGTCATAGTTCCCTGCTCTCGCTTCTTTATTTTTTTCAAATCAACTGCACAAGAAATCCTTGGATCCTAAACTTCTCAACCAACGTTCTATCACCTCCTGGTCTGATCCACATCTCTAACTTCCCGCTCCCATGTCCCGTTAGTTTTAGATCACTGTGCTCTCATAGCAGGACTGGCAGGATATGTGGGGCAGACAACCCAGGGAGCGGATGCCGGTATCAGGATCAGAATAACTTGACAACTCATGCTGTAACAGACAAAGTCTCCTTCCTCACATCCTCTCCACCCAGACTCAGTATACTGATCTCCTGAGACGACCAGACAGGTGGAGCACAGTGATGTAGCGCCACTTTTGTGTGATAACCGTGGAACTTCTGTTCATTATCCTCTTTGTGACTTCAGTTCAAACATCAACTGTGGATTGTCCTGTGAAGACAAGACACTCTCACCTCTTTTTATTTAAACTACAGGACTGTGTCAGGCTGGTCAGGAACAAAACAATACATTTATTTGTTAAATGTGAGATGTGATTACACTTTTTATACAGTGGCAGTTACTAATTAGTCGATTTTTATCATAATTGCAATAAATGTCGTTTTTACACCAGAGTGTAAAACATTTCACACATCTGAACATTCAATTATTAGTTAGGTCTCACATCGTATGAACAATAAATCACTATATACTGAACATTTTTGTTTAGATATGGGACAATATACTATTGCTCATCATCAAAACACTTCAACTTCCATTATCGTGTAATCATCAAGGTCTACCTCACAATATACAGTCTCAATGATTTATTTATTTATTTTTATTGGGGAGACGCATCTTTCACCATGGTTTATTATTAGGGCCCGAGCACTCACACAGTAGTGCGACGACTTATTGATCTTAGTTAAAATCCCTTACTTTTCACTAAAAGATACATGTATCCTATCTGCTTTATGTTTAATAATCAAAAAAAGTATATTAACCCATATTTCTCCAGTCAACGCAATATCTCCTTTTGGTCGGGATAATCGTGACGGGAAGCTTTTATATCGTCCCACATGCCTACATTTCATTTGTTATGCTGATACATTGAAATAAATTATATTGTAATTGCTAAATTATTGTCCAGACCCACTGTAAACCTATACATATGAGCAAGGACATTACTCCAGTTTTCACTTCACACCTTCCATGACAAGAGAATTGTACAGGTGAGTATTGTAGATACACAGAATATATAAATGATACTAGAATTACGAAAGGAAATACATTGACTTCAACATATTTTTCCGAGTGTAACATGCAATCTAAAACATACTGACTTCCCTTTATAAATCATTACATTTAAGCCTTTATGTTTACCAACATACTCTGTCCTCAGTATATTTGACTAATCCTATCACACCTTTGATACACATATTTATTTTTGGGTTGAATGAGTACTCGGTGTCACTTAATTGCCCTCACTGAGAACACTTTGTACCATGAATATTGATGAGGTCTCTTGAGAGTTCACCTCCTGGTCAAAAGTTGCCTTTCACAATTTCCTGAATTACAGTCAACACATCTCCCTCCCTCCGTCACCTCCCACGTCTCTGTCTTCAGTAAAAGGGCGCAGATGTTTTGTGTTCAGTGAGGACATGATGTACCAGTATCCCTCTGTTGACACCATTGAGTGCAAGTGCGGGGCCGTATTTCAAAGAAGGAGCCCTCGCTAAATGAACCACATCTCGCAAATGAATGAGAGCGAGTGAGTCAGCGTCTCATCCAGTTCAGATTCATCCTCTCACATGTAAGGATGTGGGCAACAACATGTGCAATTCTGTGAGTCAGTTTCTTACCCTATAACTACAGCAGCATCCGCGGGAGCCAATAAACAATGTCATGTGCAACTCGGTCATAAAAACGTTATATTCAATCATTCAGTATACATAATACTTGAAGTGGGCCGGTACTGTTCAATACACACTATTACTGTTTTGAGTACCAGCTATTTTGATTTGCATACCGGCACTTCTCACATGATGCCGGTTTTCTGTTTACGTTATCGGACCAATTCATTTTTATGTTCATTATGTGAAATTCACCTGTTCTCACAAGAGTCCAGTGTTTGTTTCTAGCATTTGGAGTTTGCAATGTATGCTTTGTCTATATCATTTTAAAGGTGCAGGAAGCACCAGTAAACATTTTCAGACATTTTCTGATTTTAAAATGACTAAACAACTAATCCCTTAATCGAGAAAATAACCAGCAGATTAATCGATAATAAAATAATTAAAACAATTTGACACAGTTGAAATGTATAGTACTGAAGTATTTGAAGTGTGCCTCAACACAGTAACAGACAGACTGAAGGAGAGCTGTAACAATTACTCGGTTATTAATCGATCACTAAATGAATCGTCAACTATTTTGATAATCGATTAATCCGTTTGAAGCTTTTTTCATTATTAAAACAAAATTTCTAAATGTTTCAGCTTCTTAAAAGTGGGTATTTTCTGGTTTGCTCAACATAACAAAAAGATTTTGGTATGAGAATAAAAAAAAGGCATTTGAGAATATCATCATTTCCAGATTTGGACAAACACTGAGCGACATTTTTCAACATTTTCTGACATTTTATGGACAAAACGATTCCTTGACAGATTACTAGATTGTGAAAATAATCGTTAGCTGCAGCTCTAGAATGAAGATTTAAAAAAAATGACAAGAAAGGTCTCGTAATGAGGTTTGCTGATAGAAAGAACGCCATAACAATGTTGAACAGGCAAAAGGGATTTAGTCCAGCAACATTCTATAAATAGATACCCTACACTAGCATATGGCATAACTTATGGTAATCATGACTAACACCCTGGTGTTTCTGAGAGCGTGAAACAACCAGCTACTTGGTCAACTGAGTGATTTCCAGGTGTTGCAATGCAAGTTTTGTAAGATCACGGTCGGAGAATCAAGACAAGTGAAGCATCCAAACAGGACATGACCACTTCATAACTCAATGATATGTCTGCTCTTACACGGACCTCAAACTCAGGTAATGGAGTGGCACAATCAAGAGAAACGCCACATGACATGATGTGTGCCGG
Organism: Solea senegalensis; assembly: GCF_019176455.1. NCBI lineage: Eukaryota > Metazoa > Chordata > Actinopteri > Pleuronectiformes > Soleidae > Solea > Solea senegalensis. Next base: position 14,253,912 of record NC_058032.1, read on the forward strand.
TAATACCCTTTACTCATTGCATCACGGCTGCGCTCTCAGGGTAAAATGACAGCAACTGTTGCCGTGTGTGAGCTAAGGCAGTGGTCAATTTCATAACGGTCACCATGATTACAACTACAAATCCCTGATATATTCATTTTTCAATGACGTAAAACAGAGAAAGCAGCAAATAGTCACAGATGAGAAACTGGAAATTGTTGAGTCACTCTTTTATGATGAATTATTATTTTGTGCCGTTAGGTCTAGAACAGAATCTGATTACAGGCTCTATCAAGCAGTACTATCAGACTATGTCAAACTGCTGAATGATCATATTTTTGACTGAAGATTTTCCATGTTCCGTGTTTTTTTTTTTCCAGTCATACTCCAACCTGCTAGTGCAATGTTGCCATTACCTCCATCTGTCTTTGGGTGGAATGACTTTGAAATATCCAATTGTGATTATTTTGACTGAAATGACCGTTGCAACAACACACCATCAGTAGGGTAAACATAACCTGTCTCGTGGAGGTCTAAACCCAGCTCACGTTCCCCATTAGAAAATTCAAAAATATTCACATAACTGTTTTCATTCTTTTTAGAAAAACACATTTAAAATACTAATACAGCGTGTGCAAATCTGTGTGAAATAAAGATGTTTCCTTCTGTGTGTAGAATATGATGTGTAGGTCAGGATAATAGTTAATCTAAAAATGGTATCACTTAATTGTTCAGCACCAAATTTGAACAATTAAAAAAGTTTAGAAATTGGGTTTCAAATCATGTCAAATTCATAGATGGATGGATAGATGTCTTGTTTTGTTGGACAAAACACCTTCCTATAGTGTCTGGGATTTTTTTTTTTTAAACAGACAAAACAATTCTAACACCTGTAATAAAAATCCTCTCAATTTTGACAAAGACTGGAGGGGTTATGTGTATTCAGAATGTAACATTACCACAGAGTGGCCAGTATCTGCCCGGTAACAATGTGCTCATTCAACAAACATCCTGTCCTTTATTTTGATTAGGGTGTGCTCTATTGACAGTTTCAACAGCCCCACACAAAAGGTGCGACTATCCCTGTGTACAATATACTATAGATGAGCTGAATGGATGTGCACTGCCTGCAGTCTGGTGTATTTTTGACAGCTGTTTATTGGTAGCTAATGGTCCTGAATGTATATTGAGAAGATACGTGAAGGTGATGTCACTGTGATGACTATTGGTCACAAAATGGCAGACCACAGGTTGTCTGGCCTTTACAGGACCACGGGTACATGAAATTCAGATGAGATGGAGGATTATTGGCTGAAAAAGTATTTAATCTACACAAAAAAAGTCAAAAAGAAAAGAAAAACTGCACAGATTACATAATAGTTACAACTATTCTCACTTGTGCTACATGGACACATACTGGATATATATCTAGGACCACATACTGCGGTGACACAACTGTGATTTGAAAATTCTATTCAATTCAATCTCTTTTTCTGTGTCCATGCAGCCCTGAAAACAAACCTTATCTGAGTCACATCATGGGAAAAACATTAGTCACATGAGTCACTTTAACATGGCAATGGGAGTAGAACCCAATGTTAATGTTGTAATTTGCATGCAACACTCCACAGGGCCACTTTTGTGCAAATTGTGTCTATTGCAATTACATCTATACCAGAAGAAATGAAACCATGGTTGAACACATAATGTACATATCAGTCGTAGACGTGTCATAGATGTGTCGTAGAGGGATTAAGGAAAAGGGAAAGAACAAGGATGAGAATCTGTGGTAATAACTTCACTGTGACTAGTATGGATTGCAGTTGTAGGTATCTGTGACATCATCCTTATTAGTCAAAATCACAGTTTCAGATATCTGCTTGATATCTTTATTTGTCAGAATGGCGTCACTGATGACCTAAACTTGATGATCTTGAACTTGATTCATGGCTAGCCACAATGACGTTGTAGATATCTGAAACTGCAACTGTAGTTTTGCAACTTTGGTAACGAAAATGAATTTGATGCGAGTTGGAAAATTGAAATCCACATGTCCTCCCCATCCATGTCACCTGATGCAAGATACACACGTATGACGCAAGTTTGCATTGACTTTACATGTAATTTGTTCGAGCAACAGGTTGTCACTGTGTTTGGTGTGAACATAGATACCACCCTGACGATTGTACTGTTCTACCTCTGATATAGGGAATGTTGCTCTATTTTTAAGTTGTGTTTGAGGTTCAAAATAATTAACTAGTTTCCTCAATTTTCACTAAAACTCGAAAATAATCAGTTACCGTGATTATTATGTGATTTTATTTTTCTTAATCGCCATATGGATACCGCCCATCCCAATTCTGACGTGTGGCAGATTATTATTCGCGTGAAGAAAGTTTGCACATACAAAGGAGAGACCGCAGACAAACACTCATTGAGCGACATACCTGAGGATCTACTCTAGCTGTTCTATAACCTAAACGACAATGTGACCCATTCATGGCAATCGTGGGCTGCTCGTTAAAGGCGATGCTGGGGCTCCCGCTGCCCCGCACGTCATAACCCCGGTGAAGGGAAGAAGCCCCGTACTCACCTCCTAACATCGAAAGGCATGGTGATGATGATGTTTGCACGTTTGACTATGGAAGTTAGCGAACAAAGCTAAAAACAACGGGTTCCAGCACGAATCTCTTCAACGCTACCGGTTGTTCGTCGGTACCGGGCTGACGTCAGCTTAGGACGCTTTGCAAAAGCTGATTGGCTGAGAGTGACTTCCTGTTCACGATGATTCTTCTTCCGCCCAGAAGCCGTCGTCGATTTTTTAAAGTGACAAAGCGGTTTTCAACATTTCAACGGTAGACCGTATACTCACGACGGGAATCTGCAACGTCATTCTTACAAGTTAAAAGTTGAAGTCATTATGACGTCACTTTTGTCATTCGTGTATGGGGTTTGTCATTATAGATATATCTATAATTTAGCAGATTTACAACATCTGGATTGTGGGATGTGTCGTCCATGTCGGTGTCGGTGGTGAACATTAACAAAAGCTGTGTTGTCATCAACAGTCACTAAGACTGATTAGCATGCTTAAAAACAACAAGGGGGAGGGGATTACCAGAAACTACAGTTTGTGACTAGTCAAAATACCATTACAGTTAGTCAAACTTGGCGATTAAATGTTAAAAAGGCTTGCCATGAAGACAGAAGCCCGTCAGTCTGCATGACTGTTGTAAAAATATATATTTAATTTCATGGTAATAATAATAATAATAATAATGATTTGGCTAAGCAAGTAATACATTTAGATTGACCATATTCTATCCAAAAGGATGTTGTTTTCAAATACACAATTCAAAACATAGTGTACATATATTTGTTCTGTTTCATTCACCGAGTGACCTCCATTAATCCCTTAAAAATAATAATAATAATAATAATAATAATAATAATAATAATAACAATAATACCGGAAATTAAACTAAGCACTCTGATTAAGTACTCGTGTATTATTTTAGGTTTTATGATTAGCCATAATTTGATTTAGAGAACATTGTGAAAAACCATAACAAATGTCATTGTAACACATTCTTCCTGTTTTGCATGCAATACACGCACACACACACACACACACACACACACACTATAATTATCCAGAAAGATGTTGTCGGTAATTATATCATTACATGTATTCTACCTTAATTATTATTATTGTTGTTATGAAGAAGAGAACGTCCCTTTTACTACTCTTAGTACACCGACCTACATACTGTATAATAAAAAAATTGAGGAAATTGCCTTGAAAACATTTTGAAATGACAATTTGTGTGGCAATGTCAAATGACTGTTCATCGACAGCATGCATCGATTCACACAAAGGTCTGAGAACATTTTAAGTGCTAGTGTAATGTTCATTCATTACAAATGCTTATTTTGCTTTCACTAGGCTCAACATTAAAAAGATGAAAAGAAAATTCAATGCTTGTTCTAACGCAGTTCAGAATTTTACATATTACTTATATCCACATCCGATATTGGTGCCTAGGTATTTTGCACAGATTTAGACTGTCACAACCCACAGTGAGGAGACAGAGAACTTCAACCGTCACATAGGAAAATCCAGAAACTCTATCGTGTAAGGTTTTTCCCATGAACACGTAATTTGTACGCACAGTATTTGAAATGAAATGGCTCATGTAGCTAACTGCCATTGAGACATCAAAATAGGACAGACACTGTGTTTTCACACCGATTGCTCAGATGTTGCCCATGGCGACAATGACAGTAAATAGTCAGGGGTGACAGCAAGTGACAGCGAGTCCACACCACAGGAAATGCCTCTGTCATTCTCTGTTCCACTTCCCTTTCTGGATGAGAGCTACACTTGGTGATGGGAATTGAAAACAAAACAACTCAAAGCAAGTTAAAAACAACTCTGGCTCTACATTTAAATACTTTGTTGCCCACAGTCCACCATAGAAACATTTAAATCTAGGTTATTATTGTGAGAGATTTGCACTGATCACTATCATTAACAGTTTCTGTTTGTACAATATTCTGAGAACAAAGATGCCAAATACCAATGGTCATTTTAAGGTAAAAATAACATTTACTGGCTAAATTTGGTGTGTTTCCCCAGGTGATCATCGTACTCAGCTCACTCTTTTTCAGGTGTTTAATTTCATGCACCTTCGTCCATGACCTGGGGGGAAGATGCATTTACACTTAGGACAGATTGTTTGGGTACAGCCTGTCTTCAGACCCTCCTTCCTTGTATAGTATGTAACATTCCTGCCTTGTGGCAAGTGCCTCACAGTTGACTCATCTCACCGGAGTGTGAGGTTTAACCGGATGGATAGTTTTTGCACTCTGTTGTGATTGGTTGAGTTTCTGTCTTTTGAGCTTCCCCTCCCCCTCTTTCTTTCTCACATAACACCATCCATCGCCCCGTTAAAACACAAGGCCAAAACAGTGTGAATGTGGATTCAGCAGGTCCTCACAGTCCTCTCATGTTCAACTTACAGAAAAGTGAGAACGACGTCACTGTATGTTTATCCTCATCTATAGGGGCATGAGAAACCACGCTCCTACATGTAGTGTGACAGACTCGAGTCAATTTAATACAAGCATATTTTCTTATATGTATGTGTTACATTAAAACACAATCAAATTAAACAGCTGTACCAGGATTCTGAAAGTAGGGCATGTTTACAACACTACCTGTTTTTAAGCTTGCTCAGTAAACATTTGTTTCACAACAAAACAATCCCGGCATGTTTCTGCTGTGTGTCGTTCGAAGACACAAGTCATGAACACACCCTCTTCTCAGCTGGCGCCTGTCTTCTGTCAACAGCGATCCTCCGGGTTCCTTATTATGAGACAGCAGTGCTGTCCACTCTGAGTCAGTAAACCACACCAACAAATGAAAAAGGTTTCCCAGGGTGACTGCCATCATGTGTTTTTTCCCCATTCTGATATACACTGATTTTGGGAAAACCACCTTGCCCAGCTGTTTCAATTAGGTCACAGATACGACATAACTTACAGGTCAAGAGTTCTCCATCTGCTGTTGTCTTCCTGGTACACCAGTGTTTTTGTTTCTCAGCATGTGGAAATTTACTGGACTTCAGATTTCTATACAGTGATTAACTTTTATGGTCCGCCTTTGCTCTCGGGGCATTGAACACTATGTACCTCTGACTAATAAAAACAAAGAATAAACTTTTATGGTGCCTGTGGCAGATATTTACTTATTATCTTGTTATTTGTCAAACTCTCAGGTGAAGAGGCAAAATTGAAATCCAATTAAACACTAACATCATGGAAATTTTGACACATTCCTTTTATGCTGTCATACAGATGCAGACACTTAAAAGGATAAAATCCAACAGTATGACAAGTATAATAACCTGTGAGAATGTAAACAAAATTCAGCCAATTGTAAACCCAATATAGGAATAAGTATGCAAGTGCCTAAAAAACATGTCAAAAATATATCAGAATGAATAAATTTACCTAGAACTAAAATAAGGTCATTAAAAGTGACTATACTGATGACTATGTGGAAACTAGTTTAAAAAACAAACAAACACAAATACACTCACTCACTCACTCACATGAACACTGAGATCATCACTTATGACTAGTGATCTGGGCCCAACCCATAATGTCCTCATAAGTGAATTCATACTTTATGCCTTTGACCTTTGTGACCAGATACATATGGGCATAAACCAATAAACCATATCTTTGTTTTATATCTTTATGTACTGTTGAGAAGGAAACAAACAGACAAAAAAACAAAAAAATATCAATACAGAAAAAGAAAGAAAGAAAGAAAGAAAGAACTCTTGACACCTGACACCGCGTGCCCGCGTACGTGCGCTACGCGTGTACAAAAATGTCACGCATGTGCGCGAGCCCCGTTGTGTCCGGCTGAGCTCGGGGCGGGCGCGAGCGATGACGTGAGCAGATTTGGCAGGACGCCAGGAGAGGCGGGTCCTGACGTCAGTGACCTCGTTCACAAGCACGGGTTGTATATAAACGCTTTTCACCGCGCTGTGAAGCAGAAGTTACTCACCGTTCAAAAGTTTTCAGAAGAAAAACGATACCTGGATACAACTCAAAAGAAGAGGGAAGGACCAGAGTCGATAGTCTTAAGTGTTTGTTTTTTAATCTTGTTTTAGTAACGAGGTTGTTTGTTTTTAAACGGAACAAAGGACTTCGCCGCTTTAACGGTCACTTCGTAACTAGAGAAGAAATTATTTTTGACTTGTTTTCCTGCCACTCGCGCTTTTATGTACTTGGATTTACTGCTTTTATCCTGCCGTCCTACTATGGTCATAATGGAGGTCCCCACCATCGACTGTGCGTCCCTGCGTGCCCAGTTGAAGTGCGCCAACCCGGGCTGTCTGTTGTTGGACTGCCGATCGTTCCTCTCCTTCAACTCGTCCCACATATCGGGCTCCACTAACGTGCGCTTCAGCACTATCGTGCGCCGGAGAGCCAGAGGGGGTCTTGGCCTGGAGCACATTGTCCCCAATGAGGACACTAGGACCAGGCTGCTGACCGGAGAGTATCAGTCTGTGGTGCTGCTGGACGACCGCAGTCTGGAGCTGAGCCAGGCCAAGAAAGACGGGACGTTGATGCTGGCAGTCTCGGCGCTGTGTCGCGACCCCTGTGGAGCCAGTGTTTTCATTCTTAAAGGTCAGTTTAAAAGTGTGTTTTATTGTGCAGCACAGTTGTTTTACTGTCTCCTAACAACGGGGCAACACATGCGGATTACAGCTGTCACCAAACCAGCTGGTGCTGCGAGTAAACAGTGATCCAAAATAGCCCCATGAGCAGTTGGCACCTTTTCACAGACCTATACTTAGTGTGGATGTGTCTCTGTGCTGTGATCTGATCCCGTTCTCTCTCTTTCGTCTTTCTTTTTTAGGTGGCTTTGAAATATTTTCCACTGAGTATCCAGAGATGTGCACCAAACCTTCCCCTCCTCAAGGTCTGAGTTTGCCCCTGAGCTCCAGCCGCCCTGAGAGTGCGGACCCAAGCTGTAGTCCATGCAACACTCCTCTATATGATCAGGTTTGTTTGTGTTTACTATTGATAGATAGACATACTGGGGAAATGTTTGTGTTATTCCCACACAGATAACAAACTATTAATATAAAACATCTAAACACAAGAATACTTTATATAAAATATTAAAGAGGATGTACAGATAAGAAATTACTACAGCAGCTATACAAAGAAAATGAATACAGTATTTGAATACAATTTGAAATCTAAGGACATACGATGGCATTATGTTATGTCATGGAGCTGATGTTGACTGTTTTGTTTGTTTTTCCTCTGTCTTTAGGGGGGTCCTGTTGAGATCTTGCCTTTCCTGTACCTTGGCAGTGCTTATCATGCCTCCAGAAAAGACATGCTGGACTTGCTGGGAATCACTGCTCTAATTAACGTCTCTGCAAACTGCCCCAACCATTTTGAGGACTCCTTCCTCTACAAGAGCATCCCAGTGGAGGACAACCACAAAGCTGACATCAGCTCCTGGTTCAATGAGGCTATCGAGTTTATTGGTGAGTGCGTCCGCCGTTTTTACAACTTTCTAACAGTCAACTGCCCCAAATGTTCGCACCTTTCGCAACTGCCACCTCCTTGGGCTCATTGGTTACAAAAGGTTACACCCCACCTCACTCTTTGACTTCCCAGATTTAAATTTTAAAAAGTTCCCTCCAAAACAGACCAGCTGGCTCGGCACAGACCCCCCACTTCCAACACAATAGTGGTTACATCATCACCACCTCTGAGGCGTAGATAAAGGGATGCCCCCTTTTAATGAATCGTGAGGCTGTGGCCCCAAACTAGTTTTGTAGTGGACAGGATGGCGGGGCTTGAATGGCCCCCTCCACGCCACTCTTTGTTCTGGCTAAACAAAAGGCAATTTCTCCTCACTCACTGTCGGCCTTCCTCCCAGATCAATAGCCCCAGCAGGGGTCTGTTCCCCTCCTTTGTCTCCTCTGACTGCCTCCTTTGGGGATAACCCCCCACAAACTCACACCCCGCACCCCTATTAACGGTGTTCCTGTGTTTATAATGAGCGCTGTTGAATTTAAATAGTAGCTGAAAGTGTTGCAAGGACTTTTGTGTTGGTGGTTTCCTGTGACAGTGTTAAAACCTTAATTCTAGATCTTATCATCCATACAGTGTGCTAATCTGGCTTTCTCCTTTCTTTACCCTTAGACTCGGTGAGAAACAAAGGAGGCCGTGTTTTTGTACACTGTCAAGCTGGCATCTCCCGGTCCGCCACCATTTGCCTTGCCTACCTAATGCGGACTAACCGCGTGAAGCTGGACGAGGCCTTCGAGTTTGTCAAACAGCGCCGCAGCATCATCTCTCCCAACTTCAGCTTCATGGGCCAGCTTCTCCAGTTTGAGTCCCAGGTCCTGGCCTCGTCTACATGCTCGTCGGAGGCCGGCAGTCCGGCAATCGGCAACAACAGCACGGTCTTCAACTTCCCCGTCTCCATCCCCGTACACACCTCTGCTGGTCAGCTCTCATTCCTCCACAGTCCTATCACCACCTCTCCCAGCTGCTGAGGAGAAGAAGTGGGCAACACAGACTTTGTTTGGACTTGAACTGCACCACAGGAGTGACTCGAGTCAGAGCACAACCCTAAACACACAGTCCTGAATATGATTCGTTTCGTTTTATGGTGATAATTGTATATCACAAGAACGACAGAATGTGAGCTGTTGATCAGGGTTAACGCATTCAACTCTGATCTGCTCCTTACATCTCTGTAGGTCAATCTCATAATTTCAAAGGGAGATTTGATGACTACCAATGAGCAGTATTGATGTTTAACCTTTTAAATGTGAAAGTCATCCGCAGTTCAAAAACCCAGATGAATTGGGATATGGCTGGAAAAATAGTTAAGTTATTCCCTTTTTGAGGAAATTACGAGTATCTGAATATTCTTTATTCAAGTGAAATTTTTTTTTTTCATGAAGGCAACTGCTTTTGATAATCACAATCAATATTTTAAGCTAAACAAAATGGAGAGGGCTAACAGTTGTCTCAGGAAAGTTGATACATCCTCTCACATGCCCAGCTGGCTTTCTGTACTGGTCAAAGAAAGCCATCTGAACCTGTTGTGCAAAAAGTCATTGGAGTTACTCCTTCATACGACGAACAATGAATGTAAAACCCCCTTCTTCAGTGTAGATGTGGCAGAGATCTTCACGTTCCGTGGAGAACTGTGTGGGGTTGCCAATTAAAATGCCAGCATCTGCCTTCCAAGACATCACCGCAAAACTTTGACGATCCTGACAAATCGGGGAAAGCGACCATTGAATACCTCATGTTTCTGTACTGTGTACTGCAGCGCTGAGGGAGACGGGAGCCCCGAGAACTACTAACATGGGGCCAGGTAGTCCTCAGTGTCTGGATTCTGACATATTTATTGAACTAAAGTAATATATTTCTTTAACATATCTATTTTTTTCACATGTTTGTCTAAATATGTTTTTTATACTGTTGAATAAATCTCATTTGACTTTTGTACTCCGACATCTGCTCATTTTTTCATCTGTTATATTGAATCACTTAATTTAATAGAGGAAAACAAGCAAATGCGCATATTTTGAGTAGCCATGCCAGAGACATCTTTACACCATCCCTCTATGCTTTCCCATGCAATGGAATCCTATTCTATATCTGCACAAGGATTTTGCCCTCATAAGACGCATGATGTCATAGCATCAGCCATTGTTTGGGCCACACTCCCTCTCTTTCTGAACCCATCTGAGACCAGGGTAACAGCAGGAGGCTTAAAGAATCAGCCCGAGGATCCCTCCCTCCGCGGCCACAATAGGAGCAGCTGCAAGGCGTTTGGGAAAAGTGTGACAACTAAAGGGCTTTCAGGGCTCAGTCAAGCACCGGCCTTGTGTCCGCTGCCTCACACACCAATGGGGAGGTGGAGACCGACACGGCCGTGAAAGGGAAAGGAATATGTTTGGGTTGCAAATTAGCTGAAAACATCAGCTGTGACCCTGAGTGGGGTATGAGAAAAAAACAAACTTCCTTGAGTTTGTTTTTTTGATGATGATGATGATGATGATGATGATGATGCCCTGAAGAACTTCACTACAACAAAAAAGCATTTGTGGGTAAATCACTGCCATGTTCAGGGAACTCGCGCAATATGCAACGACTCAAGAATGTATCCTGTCACCAGCCTCGTATCTTCCAGGAATAAAAATGTTTGTCCCTGAAAGAAAACATCGCTAATGACAATGCCTCTGTGATGAAAGGCTCATTCATTACGTCACCAGCTTCCTCGGAGAAGCTGTGGTTTTGGTGACATATGTGCTACCCCCACTCCCACCAGCCCACCCTGCCTTTGTGTCTTTAGATTCCCTGTTGTCAGGAAGGAGGTTGGCAGGAGTGTGTGCTCCTGTCTGCGTCTGTGTGTGTGTGTGTGAAAAAGTCGTCAGGCGTCTTTTATAATCTGACGAGGGGAAGAAAGCCCTCAGTCAATTGCCAAGTCTGGGACATCACATCACTGTGAGTTGATGTGTTTGTGTGTGAGACAATGTCAAGGCGCACTGCAACAAAGGCTTTTAACTCGTGCAAAGAGCAAAGGTCAAACTCTAGACTGTCCTTATCATATACCCTCACATTTTCATTCACTATCTGTGAGACACTGTTGACCATAACGTCATTTAGTCGTCAATTGACTTACTCTTACTCAACTTCAAAGTAACTTTAATTTACACAGTTCCAAAGAAACAATGATTATATAATGTGTCAGACTCAGTCCCATCCCTTTAAATCACATGAGTAGGAGCTTTTGGTGTTCTGTTAGTTTCGCATCACGCTGGTTAAACTGTAAACTACGTACTTAACGGTTGAAAGTAGCATATTTCTATTAGACTCTGTTGAACACACAGAATGATCCACTAGGTTCTAGTTCTTTCCTACATATATATATATGTATATATATATATATATATATATATATATCCTATATATATATATATATATATATATATATATATATATATATATATATATGTATATATATATATATATATATATATATATATATATATATATATATACATGGAATCACATGTGTGCTTTATGTGTATGAAAGGTTTGCTCATACACGCCAGTTCTCCAGCTCTTTGCACCATAAACAGTAGCGCTCTAAGTCAAGATGGTGGTTACACAGTAGATGCCATATAACTCCATTACATTCACAGTAGAACGTTGCAGGTCGACTTGAACAGCAGTTACATCACAGGGCAATATTTTACTACTACTGTACGTCTGTCCATCGGTGGAGGAGATATGTTATTTCAGCCATGCAAATTAAACCATTTTTATTTTACTTGACATTTTATGAAAGAGTGTTTGTGTTACAAGAGTGGGCGGAGGGTTTTCAGTTTGCTCTCCTGACTTCTTTGCTGGGATCACATGTGTCCAGTATCTGAGAAAAGAAATGTTGTTTACAATCATGCAACAAAAACACCTACATTTCTTGACCAACCACACTCCCTGATGTCCATAAGCCATGTAAGGACCCTCAACCCAGTTTACATGGTTGCTCCTTCCGCACTGAATTCACAACGGAAAATCAAATGTTTGAGGGTGTGAGTTGTTATTCTAATCAATTTAATAGTTCAGGAAGCTGCAAACAAACAGCTCGTCTTAGACAGCGACCGACAAAAATAACACTGAGCGTCAAACCCCCATCGTCTATGCGGAAGAGCTCGCAGAGGAACAGGAACACACATCAACAGTGTTTAAACTGACTTCCCGTGTGAAGTGGGAATGTGGCTGCTGGGTCTGATTGCAGGAGGGTGCCGAGTAATTACACCCCTCACACTTAATCGTACCTTGAAAATGGATTAAGTCTCTCTCTCTCTCTCTGTCGCAGTCTCACTAACACACACACACACACACATTTGTTCTCACACTCACAGTGTACTGGTGCGCTGGGTGAGAAGATTTAGGCCACACATTGATGTCATGGCAGAATACTCACCTTGCAGTAAATCTGTAAGAGGATTATGACTGTGACGAGGGGGCCTTTGTAAAGCCCAGCGGCAAAGCATTGTTTCAGCACTTACATGAACCTTCACACATACACTTTGGACAGCTATCCTTGTACGGACACTGCCTCAGTTTACTTGGACATCCTTACCAAAGCATATTACCTAACCATAGTCAATGCCTAACCCTAACCTAACCAAAACCATAGCACGTGACTTTTAAATGCAAACTTATGTCCTGTACATTCAAATCATTCTCAAAAGAGTTCACATGTGTTTCTCAGTATCGCAGTGTTTAGATCTTGTGTCGCCTGGTGGGTTAGGGTTATGGTTTGGGTTAGGATGACTGCAAAGAGGTTTGAATAAGCTACAGCTCAGTAATCCAATCCTTCAGCAGTTTGATGGGATCAACCAGTGGTCTGCAACCTCTAGTATCAGAACACCCCCTCTCTAACAAATTCATCTGGAGCAGTAACACCTATTGACCCACAAAATCTTCCACAGCATACTCTTCACTGTCCACTTTCAAAACACATCTTAAAACCCATTTTTACTCTTTGGCTTTCAACCCAGTATGAGACATTTAAAAAAAAAAAAAAATCTTTTTATAGTTTTATTGTATGACTTTTTCATTTGTGTTTTTATTAATACTTTCTACAGTATTTTATTGTTCTATTGTATGTTTTATTGTTTGTTGTCTAGGCCTATGATGTCATTTATTTACCTCTGTTGTACAGGACTTTGTTTCAGCTGTTGTTTTTTAAAGTGCTTCATGTATAAACTGACAAAAACGCTGCTAGGCCTATTTTGTAATAAAACACAGACCTATGTAGACCTATGTATGTCCTTCCATTATTTGTGGAAAATTGACAAAAAATAAAAATGAAACAATGCTTGTATTTTATGTAGCTCATGCTTGAGAAAACCTGCTGGCATAAGTATGTGGATCTAAATGTGTACTTCTTCACGTAAATGTTGGGAGTATTTCAAACATAGGGCTGTTGATGTTGGGGAGGTTTTTAAATGTCACATGTGACGTAGACAAAGGACGTGACGCATGAGTTTAGTTGAGGAAATATTAAAACCCTTTAATCTATCGCCTTGATCTCTAAATAAGAGGTGGTCGCCTTTCTTTCGAAGCTACAGGGAGCCACTGCAGAGGGGCTGATAAGGCACGTGCGGCTCGAGAGACACAAACACTCCCTCAGTCAGGTCTGATAGTATTGCTTGACAGAGCCAGGTTCACGCAGACTACACAGAATTAACGAAGTTACAGACACACATTGGATATACTGGATAAATGAACTGGGCTGTTACAAGTATAATGCCTAAAAGGAAATAAAGAAAATGCAATTAGAGTGGCTGGCTTTTTCCACCACTGCTGATAAGGGAACCACGCATCTACCTGACATTCTGAATTCTTGGCAATTCCACAACAAGACTCCGCTCCCGCAGACAAGCTGCTGTTTCGTGACAAGCGCCCGAGATAGTGAGATCTGTGACATGATAGCCGAGGACTTGTATAACACAAGGAATGGCAGGATATTGCGAATACGGCTGCAGTGAAGTGGCTTTTCCTTGTCAGCACGGCTCCCCTTCCCTTCAACAACCCTGTCTGGAATGTTCGACGGTGGTGGAGGGGGAGCAGGAGCGAGGGCAGGAAATCTCATAAACGATGCATGCATGATGTATGTTATCTGTTTTTATGCCCGTGGTATTTTCTCATGGCTGAATGCACGATCGTTTTACAAATGACTTGTTATCACACAAAAAAAGCAACAGATATTTGAATAACAGCCAGATTTACGTGCATGTAAAACCTCCTACAGCCTCGTTCACCCCGGTGACTGTGAACAGAGCCTGTATTTTTCCACTCGCTGGAGCTCCAGGGTTGTGTTCACAAGCAGAAATCAGATCCTCTGTGGAGTATTCAAGGAATGTCTGGCATCCTGTCTTCTACGTTGAGTGCTACACTGTGGGCCGGTGATGTCATGACATATGAGCAGATATATATTGCAGAGCTGAAGGCAGAGCTATCACCTTTCATACTTTTCTTCTTCTTTTTTTCAAAAATAGAAACTAAACTAGAAAACTAGAATATTAGTTTGGGCAGTGTGTTGTTGTAGATCCATAGAGCAGGTAAAGGAAGGAAGTTTGGGTTTTATCAGTAAACTATAGCCTGAAAAGTTAATTCACCGCCATGCTGTGGTCAAAGCCAAGGCAAGAAGCTTTACAAAAAACAAACAAACATCGCTTCATCTCAAATATCGTTTTACTTTAATCTTCAGTTTTGTTCACATCCATGTCACTGAGCTTTTGCTGAGCTAATTCATCCATTTGACTAGTGTGACATACAAATATACTGATTATACTGCATCAGTGGCATGCACAGACAATTCAAGGCACAGGGGGCCTCAAATGAAAAAAGGGCACCCCAAATAATTATTCATTGAAAGAAAGCTGACATTACAGTGGCAAATCTTGTACTTGCTCACCTGCTTTCTACAAAATGAATGCACAATACATTAAAGCTGCCTCAAGTTACCTTTAATGAAAAATGGAGTCCACATGTGTGCGTTTTTAATCCGTTGTTTTCAGTGGGTTTGACGGTAATGAATGTGGGGCTTTCCAAATGCACTGAAGTGCTTTAGAGTTTCATCTAACACTGCTTTTGATGCAGGGGGGGTTTTTGACTGACACGCCAAGGACAAACATGTTCAAGAATCACATCTTTTGGGTTCCTGACGTATGAAGCAGAAATACCAGGAACATAAATCATTTGAAAGCTGTGGTCAAAAGCAAACACGGGACGTCTAAACTCTGCCCCCCTTTTTTAAGTTTGTGTGGCTGTCTAACAAGCTGCAGCAGGTCCTACATGACTGTGAAATGATTGCTATTCATACGCGCTCACCGCTGGTCCTCGCAACATTACAGCACTTCTCCATGAACATAGCGTTAAAAGAGACGGACTGAAACAGTGCGGCGAGCTGAGATATGTTTGTCGCGTGGTTACAGAGAGGATGTTTGTTGTCATTGTGTCCATCTTTCACTGAGGAAAGTGATCATCATCCTGTGTTGGTGACAACTAAGCTCCCGGCTCAACAACAGATAACAGCTGCCCCACTTCTTTAGACGTGACTGTGACGTACAGTGTGTGTACATTTTTAGTTAAATTGTTAAAAGGTTTAAATGTGACGTTCAATTCTGTGTTTAAGGGGAAAATGTCTGGCTACTTTGAGTTTTATATATTTATATATAATATAATGGCCATTTTTCTCTTGCCATTAGATAGCCGTTTATGGCTGGAAAACTGAAGATTGGGTCACTTCCTAAATGACTCACTCCCCACACCAAAGTTCATAGAGGAAATCAGCAATTTTACATCAGCAAGGAGTTGTTGCTCCACTGCTGCCTCCAACAGGAACTTCAAATGTATTATATGTTTTGAAATCCTTTATTCAGATTAACCTAAGTGACATAAACTAACCAAAAGGAGCCAGTGTCAGAACCAGTGTTGTATAAAGTACCTAAAAGAGATACCTGAGTAAAAGTACAAGCATCTTAATGATTAATGATTTTGGTAGAAGTTGAAGTCACTTAGCAAAAGACATTTTCTGATATAAAATATACTTAAGTTTTAGAAGTAAAAGGTATTCAAAAAGTAAGGATTTAGGATTGTGCCATGGTAGATCAGTGGTAGGGCGAGTTGTCTTTCAACTGGAAGGTTGTGAGTTCAACTCCTGGCTCTGCTAGTCTATATTCTAGACTATTATAGTCCAGTCCTTGAACAAGACACTTAACTCCATGTTGAAGCGTGTGAACGAGTATGAGAGATCATCAAGACTAGAAAAGCACTATATATACAGACCATTACCAACTCTTCTTCTTATGATTTTATTTGGTGCCAACGGGTAACAAAGATCGTTAGAGGAAATGTAGTGGAGTAAAGTAAAAGTTGCCAGAAATGCAAATAACAAAATAAAGTGCAGATAAGAGAATTTTGCACTTAAGTACAGTAACAAAGTATTTGTACTTGTTGGTTGTTACATTACAACACTGGTAATCGCTTTATAAAGACGGAACAAGCTTTAGTTTGAAGTCAGTGTTGACAATTTGAGAAAACTATTTCAGAAAACCTTAACTATCCCTTTAACCTGTCATATTAAATTGGATTAACCACCTCTTTACCGGTTCACCTTATGATCATTTTCAACATCTAGTTCCATTTCGCTGCAGTAACGTGTGCAAAATACTTAAAATAGTAGAGCTATTTTGAGAACATGTGATTTGTAAGATGTAAATATCTGCTGGGCTGAATAGGTGTAGTTCTCCGATTCAGAATGTGGTGAACACATGTGGGATTCACACCAGCGCCTCCCCACGACCCTCGTGTGCAGGGTATGAGTGAGAGTGAGTGTGAGTGAACACAGGAGAACATCAAGTGCAGACAGATCCTCAAAAGGAGTCCTCATACTGACGAACATCTCCTTCCACATTTACTGAGTGTGAGCGCCATCTTCTGGTTAGTCACACTTACTCTCCAGTAGAAGTAACAGCCTCCACATAAACAGACCCATGTGTGTATCTGGACTGTATAAAGAGCCATTTTTGTTCCCTCTGAACCCATATAGAATTAATCTGGATACAGGTATACTTTATATATAAAATAACAATAGTTTGTTGCATTTATGAGATTTAAGAACTAGAAAAAGACAACTGTTGACATTTCATTGCGGTTTATACACAATGAAATCTCGCCGTGTTTGAAATAAAACACAGAATTTTGTAGACCTTGTCCTTCCATTGTTTTTGGAAAATGAATCAAGTTAAAAAGTAACCCACTTTGAAATAAATAAAACAATATTTAGATTTTATGTGGCTCACGCTTGACAAAACCTGCCTGACAGAAGTATGTGGATCCAAAGAAGTACAGGACTCCATGTGTACTTCTTCATTTACACAATACTTCAATACAAAGCTTTTTAATGTCACGTTTGACGTAGAGACTGGATGTGACGCACAAAATACTAAAACGCTTATTTGTCGCCTTGATCTCGAAGTAAGTGGAAAGAAAAAAGGAGCCACTTCAGAGAGGCTGAAGAGCTACATGTGGCTCTAGAGCCGCAGGTTGCAGACCCCTAGTTTAAGTCCATCAACAACAGATGAGGGGACTCTTATGACACAATCAACATTGCTTCTTTGACATCAGAAGCCTCAGTGGTCAACATCTGGAAGGTGATTTTATTTGTGTGATCAGCAGATGTTGCATCAGCCTCTTCCTGATAAAAGTGTGCTGTCACATGATCACTATTCAAATTTAAACTAAAAAAAAAACTGCTGAGCTAATCTGCATGGACAAAGAGACTGGGATGACCATTATTGGTCAAACCTGGGTGATTCTGATTCAAACGGTTGCCTTTTGACCAGCACTGTTAATGAGTAACTGTGCTGGTGCAGGGGCTGTTCAGAGGGACATGAACAATTTGCATGTACATTCACTGACAAATGTGAAAACGTGTTAATGATCAACTTTCTTTTTAACTGCAACATAGGGAAAAAAATACAAAATGCCATTTACACATCCTATAAACTGTAAGTAAAGCTTAAAAGGCTCGAAGTGTTCAATTCTTACATTAAAGTTAATAAAAGTCACGGTGAACTTTTTTCATGCTGGCAAGAGAAGAAAAAGAACAGGCGTTATTATGAACACTGGTAATAGCTGCACTCCACACAGGCATATTGGAGTGTTGTGGCTTCACACCCTGGAACAGAGCCATCATTTATTATAAACACCAGCGCTCAAAATGTCTGTTTAATGCCTCTTTAAACATGCACATTTGTGAACATCTGGCTGGTGAACAACAAGCTCTGTTTTCAAAGCACTGCAATTATAACAATATGTCTGCTCTCTCTCTCTCTCTCTCTCTTATTAATTATAGTTGAACTACATTTATTAGTATTTTGAGCATTTTTGACAGGCTGGTACAGAAGTGTATATTGCTGCCACACCAGCAAAATAAAAGCAGATCCCTATCACGTTATAACATGATGAGTTTATTGTGAAAACAATAAATTATTCACAATAATTTATTGTTATAGAATACAATTCTAATATTTGGTTAATAATGTATCAGGACAATGTAATGCTAAAATCGTTTAAATACACATTGTCTGCATATCTACAAGTAGTTTGTATGCAAGCCTGTTTCTATTTTAAATGTATAATAGTTTGTAGTAATTATGAGATAGTAAATCATAATGTTATAATAATGACTTAATAACTCATAGTTATGACTTAGTGTCTCATAGTTATGACTTAATATCTCAGAGTTATGACTTGATATCTGATAATAATGACTTAGTATCTCACAGTTATGACTTAATAGCTCATAGTTGTGACTTAATAACTCATAGTAATGACTTAGTATCTCATAGTTATGACTTAACAGCTCATAGTTATGACTTAGTATCTCATAGTTATGACTTAATATCTGATAATAATGACTTAGTATCTCATAGTTATGACTTAATAGCTCATAGTTACTTAGTATCTCATAGTTATGACTTAACAGCTCATAGTTATGACTTAGAATCTCATAGTTATGACTTAATATCTCATAGTTATGACTTAATATCTGATAATAATGACTTAGTATCTCATAGTTATGACTTAATATCTGATAATAATGACTTAGTATCTCATAGTTATGACTTAGTATCTCATAGTTATGACTTAATATCTGATAATAATGACTTAGTATCTCATAGTTGTGACTTAAAACCTCATAGTTACTTAGTATCTCATAGTTATGACTTAACAGCTCATAGTTATGACTTAGAATCTCATAGTTATGACTTAGAATCTCATAGTTATGACTTAATATCTGATAATAATGGCTTAGTATCTTCTGATTATGACATACTATCTCATAATTATGACTTACTTTCTTATAATTATGACTTAGCCTACTATGTCATATTTTAATTTTCAGGTTGCAGAAACCGGCTTCCATAAGTTTGGGTATCAGTTTGATAATAATGAAACACTTTTTTCCCTTCTCCCTCTCTCAGCGTCGCCACAGCAGATAATCCGCATATTTATAAACAGATATTTTAGCCATTTGATTCGCTGATATAACTTTGTATTTTCTTCATTTCCCAAGGACAACATAACTTGGGAGTCTCTGCTTAACTCAGGGAGTATACATGAGTGTGACTGTGAGGAGTATAGTCTTGCACTTGCGCTTATCATAGAAATGTTTGAGCTCATGTGTTTGTTTCACGGTCATTCCTGAACGTGTTACTGCAGACTGACACGTTTCACAGTTGCCTGTTCGCGCTCAGCCCTCAAGGACAACAGGAACGTTACTAAGCACCGCCCACTTCTCGCTCTATCACTCTCTCACACACACACACATGCGCGTGCCAACACTCTGCCTCCTCTTAAGTTGTTTTTTTATTGGACAGAATGAAAAGATAACAGTGGCCACGTGCTCTTGTTTACATATTTTCAAATTTCAGGCGGGATTTTTCGTCTGATACTTAATCACAAAAAAGCAGAGAGAGGCAGCACACTGTGAAAAAGAGCAGCTGCACGAGAAGATAAGCTGTCAGACTTTACTTTACTCATTTAATGAAGTATTTCGTTTTTTAAGTGGAAACATTTGTCATAGTCAAACATGGGAAATAACCAGTCATCAAACATGTGCAGCCCCTTCAGTCTGTACGGTTTACCTGTCTCCACCAAAGAAAAGAAATATCACCACAACAGAGAAGGTAAGTCTAATTTCTTCATGTTCCAAACTTGATTTTGACTGTGATTAAATCAAATAAAACATTTTGATTACACAGAAAATCCATATTGATATGAGCCACAATTATTGTTTGCTCTCAACTCACAGTGAGTATTCTTACAAAAATGCAGTTATTACATTAGCCTCTTACAGTGTAATTTGTCTGAGTGTTAGAAGATAATATCAGTTTGTCATCATTTCTGTCCATATACACTCACTGGCCACAATATTAGGTACACATGACATGAGGTACACATTTATTATATTAGCCTCTTGCAATGACAATACTTTTCTATTATAATTTAATTTGTGTGAATCCTTCCTAAAATACATGTGTTAAAGGTAATATCAGTTAGTTATCATCATTTCTGTCCATATACACTCACTGGCCACAATATTAGGAACACATGACACCGAATATGATGGCAGGAATGGCAGACAGTGTGGTCTGCTGCTGCTATAGCCCATCTGCTTCAGGGTTTGACATGTTCACGAGCAGTTATTTGATTTGCTCTTGTCTTTCTATCAGCCTGGACCAGTGTGGTCATTCTCTGCTGACCTTTTCGTCCAGAGAACTGCAACTCATTATCTGGATATTTTCTCTTTTTTTTGGACCATTCTTTGTAAATACTAGAGATGTTTGTGCATCAAAATCCTGGGCACCAACTTCCATGTCTTAAATCAACTTTCTTGTCCATTCTGCTGCTTCTGATTTAAACTCTAGCAGTTTGTCCTCACCCTGTCTACTTGTGTATATGCACTGAGTTGCCATGTGATGGGATGATTAGATATTTCTGCTTACAGGCATTCAAACAGGTGTACCTAATAAAGTGGATATACTTGTATTTAGGATACATGGTTAACAGTTTTCTTCAGTCCTACAGTTTAGCACAAAATAAAATAGTAAAAGCACAACCACAGATAATTGCGGGTAAATTGATGACATTGAAATTATAAAGAGGATAAACAGCCATCACACATAATTGAGTGTTTATCAGTACAGTTGTTACAGTAAACTTATTTTTGCTCAAATATCTGTTCCTGAATTTAGAATTTTTCCATTTTTGGTGTATCGTACCGCATCTTATATCCATTAAGCTTTGTTATTTGTTGTTCTAGACAGACAGGAAATGCCTGTCACTCGTTTGCTGCTGCTGCTGCTGCTGCACTCAGCCCCCGTGTGACTGGGAGAGGTTAAAAGAGGCTGGTGATGTCATAGTTTTCCCAGGCTCCTGTGGATTGATGGGAAAAAAGAGACAAAATAGTGGTGAGAATAGAAAAAGGAAGGTACAGGATAAGAACGGTCATAATGAGAAACATTCCATCACAACTTTGGACAGTCCCTTACTATTTTACGATAAAAAAAACCCTCAAACAAAACATTTTCAGATTTTCATTTATTTATTTTAGATATTTTTTTACATAATAATTAAAATTGAGTTTTTATGTCATCTACTTATTATAACAACAGTTTATTACATTCAACACCAATAGCCATTATTCATATTGATTGACTTCAATGTTGCATGCCTTTCACTAAATCTTTTAAATACACATGAGCGCTCCATTGAAATCGAAATTGAAGTTTTACTATGCGTCACTAGGTGGCGCCACCATTTTACTCTGACCTCTCCAAAGTGTGGGCTGGGCAGCGAAGAGAGCTCAACACTACACATGATCTGACTCTGGCTGAGAGAGAGATGAGTTCACTGGATGTTTGCAGCCAAACGTAGCTCTGCTTGTATTATTGTTAGGTCATAAAACGAGTGACATTGTTTCAATCAAAGCATCCATTGTCTAAATGTAAACCCACACTCAGTGAAGCAGCTCCATGTGTTTTCACTGGAAGAGGCCACTTCAGCCTGGAGCAAGCGACAGGTGTGGTTGTGTAATCGTTGTCCAAGGTCTGTTCCTATTTTTGATGGTGCTGCTGCCGCTGCAGGGCGGGCCTTTGAAGAGCGCTAGTGCTTAATATACGTGTTTTTAATGTATGTTAGAGCTCTACATCACTGATAACATCACACACACACTGACTGTTAGAAGGAGGAGGATGAGAGTGGAGAACAGAGTATAGTCATAAAGGAAACCCAGAGGATTGAATTACAGGCCGGGCTTGGTCTGGTACTCAAGGAGCATCATCGCGGACTGCTTCATTTGTTGTTTCCAGATCTCAAATAATTTGTGCCACGTTGAACGAAGCATCTGAAATGTACGTTTGAATGTATGGAAATAATGTGTCTGTGTGTGTGTGAGAGAGAGAGACACTGCCTGAGTGTGTTTGTGTCTATTTGTGTGCCAGCTTGTGTTTTTGTGACAAAGAAATGAAAACAGATGACCATTTCATTTAAATCGACATTTTTAATGATGAATTAAATGTTATGACCAGGTCATGGCAGTGGTTCAGCCTTTCCTCTTATTGAGGCATCAGGTCATGTTGAAATAGAGGTGAGAATTGTATTGAACGTGGATGGAGCACAGCTTTCTTCACCATTATCCCGCTGTAAACTCCTGGCGTATCGATTATTGTATTGCGCGAGGAAGGAGGACAATATATTGCCAAATCGATATTTTGACCCACCCCTATTTTGAATATTGATAATAACAACAATACTAATAATACAATCTTGTTTGTACTACAATGTTCATTTGACCTAAACTCCTAATGAAAGATTTACCATTTGTAATGGTTTCAGTTCAATGTCTTGTCTTTTCCCTTTAATTAAATGAGCTTCTGGCAAAGAAGCTAATTATCTAAAGTAAGAATATATATATACATATATATTTGGCAAAGAAGCTAATTATCTAATTATCTAAAGTAAGAATATATATATATATATTCTTACTTCCTGTATATATTTATATACTTCTGGAAAAATAGAACTTCATGACTGACTGGTCTATGTGAGTCAGTGGCAGTTGTAACATCAGTATTTATCTTAATTTTTTATCCCCAATCGTTAGTTTCAACTTTTATTGACTAGAACATGATATTGATTTTGTAAATTATGTTTCCATTTAGAAAAATAAAATGCAATAAAGCACTACACATATGAGTGGGCACCAGTGTGATTGGCAGCTGGTATCGTCCTACAGGAGCCTGATTGCAGGAGAAGTCCTGTACGGAACTTGGGTCTTTCAGTATGTTTGGATGAGGTTGACAAAAAAGTTGGTGGAAAGACACTCTGTGGTTCTAAGATCTATGATCAAACTATTTTTAAATCCTGCAGCACCTCAGCAGAGTGCGTTACCATTACTTTTTTAAGAGACGCTGGAATCAGGAGACGTTTTGCTTTCAAAGATCATCAGTGGAAAGATAATCAATCATCAAAGTTCTTGCCAATGCATTTTTTAACAGTGTCAGCCCTAAATTACATCTTTAGCTCCATTTTCAATGTGACCCATAATGGAGCGCAGGGAAATCATTCACCATCTTCCATTAACTGCGGTGAATGGAGTCACTCATCCAATCCCATCTGGACTGTGTGCTGCTCGAAGGCTGGCAGCGGACAGCTCACATCCCTTATCGCAATCTCAGCTTCCTCCTCTGAAGTCACACTTCAATAACGCTTTCTCCTTGTCTTGTCCCCTCACTTCCAAGCAGGGGAGAGAGTTTGGCCGTCCACAGAACTTTGAGCCGGATGTTGCCCGTAAAAATCGGGCCTAATGTGTGGAAACACCTGATAAGGGTTATAATGACAGAAGAACAATTGCTGACAAAGTCAGCCTGAAAGTGAGAGCCAGATTCACTGTCCTATAACCCAACATTGTGTTTTGCGCAACGTATCACAATATTCCACCAATTCCTGCAAACTGTTTTGCGAAGTGATGAAAACAATTCGGCCATTTATTTGCCTGATGGAACTAAAAGTCATGTAACATGTTAGATATACGTTAAGAAAGGAAGTTCTCACATTTACAAGTTCCAGAAATAGCTCCGTCAGCCAGCACTGTCAGTATATCAGTGTCCTGTCCGAAGCTGGGGCCCTGCAGAAGTTTCCCACACGTGTCACAGGCCAATGTCATGACAAGAGAGGGAGAGAGAGGGACAGAGGGCCAGGGAATGGGAAGGGGGGAAGATTAGGGGGGGAAATAATAAGTACGATAAATGGGAGCTTGCGTTAGAAAGGGACAGCGGGTGAAGACAAAGGGACTGAGCTGGTGGTTGGGCAGATGGCAGCAGTGGGACATGGAGAACAGGAAAAGGGGCACAGATGGGCGGAAGCACTCAGTGGTGTAGACGTGTTAAAGGTGAACCAAGTGTCTGTGAAACTGACCCCGATATTTCCCTCCTTCAAAATCAAATGCAGAGGTTATGTAACGTGGTGTTAGTGGCGTTCATGGATTCCAGGATTGTAAACTCTACCTGTTGTTTACCTGTTTCTACATTAGTAGCTGCATACTGTACATTGTAATGTCCCAGAGTGTCCTGGACAGGAGATCAGTTTACAGAGTTCCCGTCGGCTCCCTGACAGTTGTCTTTGATGTCTGGTATGCAGGTCCATCTATGAAGTGAGGCTCCAGATAGCGGCGAGTGTCCAATCCAGGCTCACTAGATTTCAATAGTACTAGAGCCAACTTTGAACTTGGCTCACTGGTTACCCTTCACGGCCTTAGATTAAAGAAAAGACACAGACGGATTCTGCACGAAACACTTGGTGATGAAATTGTTTTTATTTCACTTCACTGTTATTTATTTGAACATTTGAGATCGCTTTGAAGGAATACAACAAAGACAAACCAATCATCTGTTTCATATTGCCATCGAAGGAAAAACAAAGATTTTGTATTTCTCCAAAATATATATAATATTTTCGGGTCCCTTTGCTTCCATTTAAGGAAATAACCCAGTTATATGTTTATTTTTGTGTTGGACTCTAAATTCGTTGGCCAAAACAAACTAATCTGAATCATAGGAAAACAGAGGGTGTCTGGCTCTTTGCCTCTAGATCTGTCCCTGTTGCTGCAAGTCAGCCATAAGGAAGAGCTGCTTTTCCATGCACATTGTTTATTTTCCTTATTTCTTTGACTTGGTACGCTATGATAAGACCGGATTCTCATTATCTGCTTCCCCCTCCTTGTTTTCTGAACATTTTCAAGTGAACAGCTCTGACACGAACAGCTCAAGAAAAAGAGAGGCATTTTCCATAATCCATAAACGTTATAGAAATGCATCTATAGAAATAAAATAATCACAATTAAACATTTTGAATCCTCAAGATTTATAAAGACAGTTTTTTCAACCAGAAATGACACTAATCCCCCAAATCCACATGTTTTTGGACTGTGAGAAGAAACCAGAGAACCCAGAAAACCCTCACACACAGGGAGAACATGCAGGACCGGGTCGCGAACCTAGATCCTCTTGCGGCAAGAGTGCGAACCACTACGCCAACCATGTGGTGCTCAACGGAAACATGAGTTACAGAATCGACACCATGCTCCTTCGGAAGAAGAGCTGAAACTTGTTATTGAAGTTATAAATCAGGGGAGAAGTAGGTTGATTTTCCCATTGACTTCCATTCAAACAGAGTTATTTTTGTCAGTTAGCCCCATGTTAATAAACTTTATTTGTATAGCACCTTTCATACGAGGATTGCAGCTCTAAGTGCTCTACAATGGAAGGAAAATAAAATAAAATAAAAAGGAGATGCAAATACAATAAAACACAACAAAGGGTTGAATAAAAAGGAGCCAGTTGAAGGCTAGAGTAAAAAGATGATGGTGTCTTATTTCCTAGGCTTCACTCTTCAAACCGAAGGAATATATCCACAACAAATTGTGTATATACACAATCTATGTCTGAATCCCTGAGATGGAGACATGTCAATATGAACTTGTGCCAAAACACTGACGTATTATAGACTCTTCGCATAGATGTATTATCCTTCACAAGACACTCTCACTTTGCAGTCACAATTTGTCACTATGATTAGTGATCACTGAGGTAAGACCTCATCTAGCACGGAAGAAGGAAGTGTGGCTGTGCTCAGTGAAGGGCATCTGTCCAGAACCGCACAGGAGTCACTACCCACCTCAGCTTCAAGTTGCTCCATAGGAACTGGGGATGGATGGCAGCTGTTTCCCTGGAGACCTGCACTCAGAGAGCCTGCTCTCTAATTAACGACGCCCACCCAAGTCACTCGCAAGGCAGGGAGCGTGCCTCAGCTCAAGACCTAAGCACAGCAATAATGAGCATCTCTTTGATTTTACATTCCCACTTTGCTCAGGAAAAACTGCTGAGAAAGAAAAAAAGAAAAAAAAAAAGAGCCAAACAGCTGCAGCTGAGGCCATGGAAACTGGAAAGGAAACAACAACATAATCCTGGCATGAATACAGAGCTGTCATGACAGGTAAAATGTTTCTCCTGCTGAGGGCAGACATGAATAGATTGTGCAGTAGCATCCACTAATGTAAGTGACATTATATCAACTAAAGGAACCCCAGCATGGCGTCCTTGCTCTGCTCAATTCTTGTCATGCTACAGGAAGAGACAACACTTATTAAAGCTTAATAAGTTCTGAAATCACGCTTGACACAGAAAACAACAGCAGATCATTACTGGACCTGCTGCTGCACTGCTGCTGTTAGCGGCTTGGATGTCTGTCGTGACAGTTGACACGAGTGACTCATGCGCCCAGAGCTCTGGAAGGAAAACGCTTCACTTATGTCCCCCAGAGTGTCAATGATGTGATGCACAGTCCAGTGGAGAACAAAAACTGCTGCGCGTTGCAGCCTCTTGTTTTGGCTCGGTCAGAATTTAATTTGCTTCTCGATGTGGTGATCTGCTTTGGGACGTGAGCCACAGTTAGAGAACAGAAACTGCGACAAAAATCTTATCAATAATACGAAGAAGAATCAGCCATAACATGAAGCCAGAGTTAGAGTTACTTTGTTTTTATTAACATTTGCAACACGCACACAGTTTCCATGAACCTTGACGACCTGCAGATCAGTAAGTTTGGTCCAGTTCTGATTTCTCTGCCTTCTATGGGACATTTGGAGCTGGATAGCTTATATGTGACATGTAATCTCCAGAGAGGGGCAGAGCAAGGCTGACCGGTGGAAAAAAGTAGCAGAAAAGATCATTTTACCAACAACTAGGGATGCATGATAATGGACTTTTTGCTGTTATCTGATATGCTGATATATTGGGAGCGTTTTTCCCTGCTCGCCTCAGCCTCAGCACAGCACGGTTTAGGTTGGTTCTGCACTATGATATAGTACCTACTCAACATGGGCGGAGTCATTACTGCACGGCTGCATGAAACGTACACGCGACACACACAAACGAGTGGCAAGCGACTTGTAAAGCAGTTGTTTTCATGAACGGCATCATTAGAATCAGTTAATTAAAACTATTTGTTCAGTACTTCCTCCATGACCACTGTCATTGAACTGAAATACAGCGGCAGGGTCTGTGATGGCTCACAATACACCAGACTCCTGATGAGATTTTACACATTTCCCTGGTAATCGTTGGAGAGTAACCCATGTTTATAGGATTGTTCAGTATTTTTAACTGATCTATAGTTTGGCACTGTTCAGCTTGATTCTTGTGCTGGACAGCACTCGAATGTTTTTCATACTCATGTCGCAGCAGATGTAGATATACATTTCTTTCATTGAGCAAAATAAATAAATGTAAATAAAATAATATTTGTAGAGGTTGCCAAATAGGTAGCAGCCTATTTAGCCTACTGTTGTAGTCATTAGTCATATCAGAATATTTTAAAGGCAATTTCTGCCAATAAATCAGTTACAGTGTTTCCCAGGCCTGGTCCTCAGGTAACACTGCGCGTTTTAGATGTTGCCCTGCTCCAACACACCTGATTCAGATGAACAGCTCGTTATCAAGCTCTGCAGAAGCCTGATAACGAGCTGTTCATCTGAATCAGGTGTGCTCCCTGAGGACCAGGCCTGGGAAACACTGACTTAGTGGATCAAAAATTGCTCAATCAGTTTGCAGTTGTCACCCTCGACCAGGCACCACGTAGTAAGTAAGTAAAGCTTTATTTGTATAGCGCCATAAAAAACAGCAATTTACAGTGCTTTCACATACTTAAATAGCAAAAGTACACAGAAAAGGAACAAAATCAATGAGAATGAAAGGATAAACAGATAAAAAGACGATAAAAAAGACAATAAAAATATGGCATCACATAAAAGCAAGTCTATAAAAATGAGTTTTGAGAAGAGATTTGAAAGATGACACTGAATTAGCAAGCCTTATCTCCGCAGGCAGGCCGTTCCCTCAGAACAGTTAAGAGAGACCCGCCTGAGGATCTAAGGCTGCGAACAGGCTCGTATGGGGTCAGCATGTCAGGGGCTAGACCTTGACCAGCCTTAAACGTGATCAGTAAAATCTTAAAATCAATTCTAAAACGTACGAGGAGCCAGTGGAGTGAAGCCAAGATTGGAGTAATGTGATGCCGTCTGTTAAAAGGAAAAAGAAGGTGATGCGAAGGCGACGGTAGCTCAGTGGTAGAGCAACTCTCCCTTCAACTTGAAGGTTGTGTGTTCGATTTCCGGCTGCTTGGGCAAGACACTTAACCCCATGTTGCTCCAGCACAATTGCTGTAGTGAGGAAAATGGGTGTCAATGGGTGAATGGCAAAACTGTAGTGTGAAGCAGCTTTGAGTGTCATCAAGACTAGAAAAGTGCTATATAAAATATAGACCATTTATCACCTGATTTCCTCAATTCATCCTCATTTTCTAAGACCTGAAACTATAACTCCTCAGGAAAATGTTTAAATAAATCAAGCGAGAAGTGAGCACATTTTCTCATAGTTCTTTTTGCTCCCTGTCGGCTAACTGCTCATACTTTCAGGGCTCCACTTTTCTGACTGGGAGACTATGTCCGTTTTTATATAGACAGTCTATGTTTATCTTACATGCTATTGCTGTACAGCTCCAGTCTTGTTTCTGACTGCAGAGAGATGAATGGAGAGAGGCTAAAGTTGGACGGAAAAATATTATGTAATGTAGTACCTGCAGCCGTATATGTATATATATATGTATATATATATATATATATATATATATATATATATATATATATATATATATATGCCCTTTCCTTTGGTCCTAGGCTGTTGTTGAAAGTGGTCTTAGGTGTCTTTTAGTGCACTGGGGGACCACAGAGTGTAATAATAGCTCAGGTATTTTGTGTCATAACCCTAGGGTCCTCCGTGGGTCGCTGAGCCCTCTGCGGTCTGCATCACCAGGCGTGCTGGTGCTGGGTGAACGTTTTGTTAGTAGAAGGGATGTGCTAATATTTGATTTTGGAAAAAGTTCCAAAAACAAGAATGAAAAATGCTTTGGATTTTCATCCGTTGTTATTGTTTGTTCCAGTTATTCCATGATGTAGTCCGCAGCCTTCTGAGGAAATGCTTTAGACAAAAAAACCAAACGATGTGTATATTGGTGCAGTGTTTACTGCCCAGTTTACCCTCACCCCTCCAACACACACGCACTATAATATACAACACACTTCATATTACAAGAGTGATTAAAGTTCCACTCCTCTGGAACATTAACTTTGATAAACTGCTGCTGTAGCTGTGGTGAGAAATTATATTACATGATCGCAACATGAAAGAGCAGCAACACAGAGAAATTGATTCATTGGTGGAATGTCTCTGGCGGCTCAGCACTTCCTACAACTGCCTGCATTTCTCTTATTAGATTTTGGATTCTTTTAACCCAAATATTTTAGATTAAAGCAATTTAGATGTTAGGATTCAGGAGCTTGAAGGCAAATTCTGGCGAGCCTTAAATGGCTTTTTCTTTTTCAACTGTGTCATAAATTCTAATGATGTTGACTGGCTTAATTGGGGTCCTCTTAACTATAGATACGGTATATACCACACGATTTCACGGCTTCCCAAGCTCCATTAATGCCTGACAGGATTAATGTGAATTTGGCACAAGAACTGCGGTTCTGCAGTAAAAAAAAAAAGCTCTGGCTAAACAGCATCCTTCCCACCTCCATTATAAGCTGCCACAAAACACACACATTTATACTGGTGTATACACACACACACCAACACACCAACATCACTTGTGTTTTTATAGCTTTTTGAAGAATCATTAAAAAACATTGAGCTTCACCTCGTAAATTTTATGGCTTGACCAGAACATCTATTTTTGGAGTGTGGCTGACAGACGTGAGGCTGCTGCTGATTGTGTGGGGTCATGTTAAAGATGACAAAGACCTTGACATGGACACCAGTTAAGACGTTCCTGTCCCTATGTTCAGATACTGGACACCAGTCAGCGCTGTGATTAGACTTCTGACAACATGCATGACTCCATGTGTTTTCCACTACGGTTTAGACACAGCGTGAATAAAAGATGCAAGAAAAGGGACCTAACGAAGTCCTTGCTTTAGCTCATAAAATTAAAATGTCAACATGTTATTACATATTTAGATATTACAGATCATGCATGAGGGGGATGTTTTCATTTTGCCACAATCTTAAGATGCTCTTGTGTCTGATGGCTGGATGAACTTGGCCGTGTTGTTCTCAGCCGAGAGTATTTCCTGCGTCTCATTCGGTGGTGCATCCGCTCCTCATCCCCGAGAACAGCAAGACAATGGAACAGATGGAGGAAGAACACTGTCCGTGCATCTGGTTAAATGCATTGAAAGGCCATTTTTAGCACGTCTCCCACTGACAGAGAGGCCTAAAACAACACTTCAGTGGAGCTGTGCCACTGTTTCATGTTGCACTGCTGCAGACTGCCGTTTTGTGCAACACGGATTTACTGACAGCTTACTACAGTTTACGATGTCAATCACGCTAAATATTTTAAAACAACCTTTTTCAATGTCATCGCCACCTTCCGCTGTGTAAGAGAAGAAGGGTTCATGTAATGTCAGAGCCTGACATGTTATGTAATGCCATGATTTAGATTCCTTCAGTGGAAAAATGAACCAGGAAATTCCTTGAATCACAGTCAATATCTCTGTCCATTATCTTTACAATAATTAAAGACCAGGGACACGTGCCGTGCAGGTACAATGTTCCTTCTTCTATTCTATTACAGCTGGGACTCTTTGTCTCATGTTGTTTCCCATGTTTCCTTTCTCTTTGATGAACTGATCATAAACTCTGATGGCTACAAACTTATCAGCAAGCTTTACAGTTGTAGAGCATATTCACTCTGTCGCTCCCTAAGTAACTCTGAATAATTAGCAAACACTGCTAGCGCCTTTACATGCCACCACGCTGCTACCCAGCATTTACCTCATCAAACTGCTGAATGTCCAGGGTTTTCTTTAGCACTTTAGAGAGTCCACTTCTGAAAGAGAGAGACTCGTGTGGCACTGATAGGTCTGAATCAACACTACGTGAACTCATTGGACAAAGGCTTGAAGGTAAAGGACAACATTTACTTACTTTTTTTTAAGTGAAACCAATTAAAGAATTATGGCAGGGTCTGATGAGCAGAGAGATAAAAAAAATAATTGCTGGTGCTAGAAAATGAGGTATAGTCATTAATTTGAGTACAAGTGTGCTCTTGTATACTGGTTTTAAACTGAAAAGAACTCAAATTACTGATGAGCTATTATTAACCGCTTATTAGTTTCCCGCACTCTTGTACCATGTTCATACCAGTGCCTTGTTTTCCCAATTGACACCATTTGCCAGTGATTCGCTCCGTAGTCGTGTTTTTAATTTACAGAAATCTGAAAGTGCACAAGTGGAACCAAGCATGCATGCACTTTGTCTGCACAAGATGGCCACAACATTCAGACTCACGATCTGAGGATTTGGAAGTTAGAACAATCTGTGAGGGCATCTACCATATGGCCAGAACTCCCTCTAAAATGGCTCCAATTAAAGGCAAATGTTTTGCTGTTGCTTTGATTTAAAACAGAGAATTCTTTTTTTCCCCCCTTTTCACTGTTTCATCATGTTTGTGAGGGACTTTTTTCAAAAAACAAAACAAAAAAAAAAACCCTGATACAATGGCTTTGGCAGGAGTTGAACTTCTTGAAAAGCAGGTGCTCGGAGTGCTAAGAGTCGAGCAAATGTAAAGACGGGAGCACACGTTGGAAGCAGATGTCGTTTGAGAACAGCACTTGAAGAAAAAGAGGTGACCAGAAAAACATTGTTGTGTATGAATGTGGCTCATTGTGCTGGCCCATGTGTGTTTGATGGAGATGGTTGTGTTCACATTGAAGGTGGGTATGACTCACTTCATCCATTAGATCAGTGGGACTTGGACAGGAGCCCTCCCCTGATACTGAGACCACCGCATACAAACCCTCCCCAAACAGCCATCTGCTGAGCATTTCTACTCTGCCTTTGAATCTTTAAAAAGAATTTAAGATACTGCAAATGTAACACTTTGCCGTCCAAGGATCAGCCACTGCACTGCTCTGCGTGGCAGCGTTCACACTGCTCCGGGCCAAGTTTCCTTGAGCGAACCAGGCACGTCTACCCTGCTTCTCTCAAAATAACCGTGTTTGCTGTATGGGCTCTCGTGAGATTGCTGCATCACAGATGCTCGATGCCCAGAAGGGGGACAGTATACATTACGGTTCACGCCAGAGCAAAACATACCCATTTGCATCCAATTACGTAAAAATAGATGCAGCTTGAAATTCTGTAGCGTGTGTAAACCGCAACTCTTGTTTTCACACATCATACTGACTGTAATCACAGCAGAATGTCCAGCACTTGCCAGATTGGGTCATCTACTGCAGTAGTAGTGAAGACACTAGACTGTGTGTACTTTAACTAGTTTCATCCTTTTATTTGTCCTTAAATTAAGCAACAATAGTGAGGAGGCAGAACATTTCTGCACACACCCAACAGAGTTTTACATGACTGAAAGTAGAGTTCCTTGCCTTTGGAATAAAATAAACCAAGCAATCATTATACTCTCATTTGCGCCCCACAGTCAGCAAACCGAGCATCATCAGGAGAAGCAGCACTTGTTACTGCAGCTATGCTGTGTTTACAGGGAAAGCTTGATTGCAGACTCCATCGGTGCCTCATATTTTCACTTCCTGTTTTAATCCCCTTTGCCATAGCAGCTCTTTCTTTCTGAGCCAGTGGCGAGGGCGTGGGGCGTGGGGCGTGAGGGGGGGGTAGGTTTTCACTTCTGCTTCTCTTCACCCCAAACACTATTCACTCACATAAGGAGCCGAGCCACCATATCCTGCTAAAACAAACAGCATTGAGGAGGCAGAAACAAATGCTTTTGTCTCCGAGTTATATTTAGTCCCAGCCTCCCTTCACCCAATCGCCATCTCTCCTGAGACTTACAGTATTTGCCCTCACTGGAGTCACAACATGAGTGAGAATGTGTATCACCGTCCGTGGTGGCAGCTGCGGGAAACCCCAAAAGGCACTTTTCCGGTGTGTGCGACATGGATCGTAAAAACACCACAGCAAAACTTCATGCGCAAGCCGAAGAGTTAAAATACCAAAGTAATGTCTTATGTTTTGGTCACAATCTGAATATTTCGTTGACCTCAAGGACACATAACTTTTCATGCTTTTTTTATATCTCCACCAGGAGGCTTTTGAACTGCGTGCTTGACACACAGCTGCTGCAATGCTTCAGGCCCCTAATCCTCCGCGATGGGAGACTCATACTCGGTCCAGGCACTCCCTCCTCTAATGGTCTCTGTCCTGCAGGCCCTGCAGGCCATGACTCCTCAGAGAGCAGTGTGGTCCAGAAGACAGGAAGCAGCTTGAGAGGAGCCCAGCAGTCAAGGCTATGGGAGGGCAGAGGATAGGGTGGGAAAGAAAGGGGGGATTTCCTCATATGGTGCTTGGACTTTTATCAAAAGTGTGATTACGTGATTTATCTAGAGTAGATCCCCTGATTTTGAAACATCCAGGAGGAGATGGAATAGAAGTCTCTGATTGATTGACTTTGTATTCAGGTCACTTTAACCCCTTTTGAGGAACTGAGTGGAAAACAAAGCACGAGTCGAACAGTGGTCCTTTAATCTCCTTTTTTTTTTTTTTTTGTATATATATCATAGAGGTTTACACTGTGCTGTCTGCAGGACCTCCTTCATATATGCAGATGAAACCGAAACTCTTACTTTACAATGAAACATCGTCTTCACAGCGTGGTGTTTTGCACCAGGCTGCGCCACTTCATCACTGGCTTTGAGTGAATTATCAGGGCAATTATTCAGAGGCGGTGTTTCACTGTGTCTTTAAAGACATGCAGAGGGGAGCCTGTACACTAAAGAGCGGAGGGGGCTGTTGTGCGTCAGTTTATAGGTGTCTGCCTGTCGCAGCGGATTGGGTTTTTTTACATTAAGACGAGCGCGTCCACGCTCCAGCGCGGAGGTACCACGCAATTTGAAGGCGCACTGACACGCAGACTGAACCGAGTCCAGTCAGATCCTCATCAGACCGCGTATACATGGATGGACAGAGACGCACTACAATCCGAATGAACTTGTCAGCGAGAAAATTCTGGATGTAATGGGGAATACGACACCTAAACCCTTAATAGGTGAGGCTTCTTTCATTTATTTCTCTCATCTGTGAGACTGTCTTGTACAGTGCGAAGCGGCGTCCGTGTGAAACAGCTTGAGATAGCTGGAGATACACATGGTTTAGTCCTAAATGTTCCTCCACACGTGTGCTCGCTCTGCGCAAAGACGCGCTGCCCATCACGGCGGAGAAGAGCGTGATTCCAGGGAGCGAGTCCAAGACTGAGCGCGCTCCTTTGGAGCAAATGATCCACTTTTTTTCTACTGGATTCAAATCAAGCAAGTGATGTAGCCTCAGATAAAAGAATAATACCAGTGAAAATGTTGATTATGAGCTTTTTTACTATCAGTCCTCTCTAAACATTTAATGAATGGATTGAGAATTATTCAAGACTGTGACTTTGAGGTCCATTCCAAAATCAAATTGGTTTCTGTTTTGTTGTGTGTCACCACATGTGAAGCACTTGCTGCCTCCTCTTTCTGCCTGGTTTCTGTCATCTGTGACAAAACCACAGCACCTACCATAGCATTTTGTCAATCTGGCTTTCATTTCGCACAGTAATACAATTTATTTTTGTCTGTTTTCAGTCATATTCACGGAAAGATTACTGTATTGCTACCAACGAATACAGGACAGCAACCCAAACCACACACCATGAGCAAAACAAGATTTATAACAAACTAGAATTACATAAACATGAATTATTAAACATCTCCATTCAAAAAAGACACAACTAAACTGGCTGGTATTATTCTGGAATTCCCGCAAGTATGAGCTGTCTTGTGTAACTCATGTTACCAAGAATGCATATAAATTTGCATGCAGCCTCTGTTTTTGCTTAAAGCTGCATATTGGAACGTCACTAACCGAACCACTGTCATGCCACAAGAAGCATATTACGTGATCATCACTTCCCCATCGCTTTGATTTAATGTTTGTCATTCTTCCACGCCCCCAACAAACCCACTCCGTAGCTAAATGATGTGGTTTCTGCCACCAGAGCCAGCTGACATAGTAGGGTTTGGACTGAGAACAGTTAGTCACAGAGCAGCAGGAGCAGCCTGAGTCCTGCTGCTCACACTCTACATGGCTTTCATTACAACAGAATTAATACAATATCTGCGTTTTGTTGGTCTGTAGTGGAGATGTGTGCCCGGATACCAGTGTGTATCATTGTTTTTTGTCAGCGTTGAGTGACGAAAAGGTCATGACCCACAGCCGCGATCTTGAGTTTTCAGTGATGTCACTGAGGTGTTTTTTTTTTTTGTTTTTTTACCAGGAAGCTTATAGTCACGGCAAATAAACAAAGACGTAACGACATTTCCTCAGGATCCTCCACAGTGAACAAAGGAACATCCCGGCGTGATGAACGTACACTGAGAATAACAAGCCTGATCGTCCACTGAGGAATGCACAAAATCAGTTTTGCATTTCAAAAAGCTTCCCCTGGCACAGCAGCAGTGTGTCTTGTGCAGTCCTAGGGTTTTGTGCATTTATGTGTGCTTTAAAGAAACACCAGCTGAGACTCCGGTCCTGATTGGGACACATGGATTCTAGGAGAAATATGCTATATGTGAATTTGTTTGACAGCAGCGGCCTCCGAGCTTCAGCTGAACTTTACACACTAACCACATTGCACATCAGCCGCCCGGACCAGCCTTAGTGTCTCTGCTGGATTTTTTTGCTGTTTACATCTCCTGTCATTGACCAAGTCCCACTTTTTTTTACTTTTTGTCAACATTACAAATGAATGGAGCGCCACACTTAATATTGTCTCTCCTCACTCTGCTTGCGAAACAGGAGAAAAATATTACATCATACCGCGCTTGTGTATATAATAGAAAAGAATACCATGTACAGACAACCTGCATGTTTACATTGCAGGGGCTTCTTCTTCTTCTTCTTCCTCTCTGGTGCATTGCTGCCGTTACTTGGCAAATTACTGCCACCTGTGGATGAGTGCAATAATGCGACACTGGTGGCGTGTGTTGGGATGTGTGTGTGTGTTGCACCACCCACGTGCACATGCATGCGTACAAGGCTAATAAAACGGTGACTCATTTGTAAAAATAAAACAAAAAACATTGCTCCGTAGAGCTGCTACGCATCCAAAAAGTCAAGTGGGGACTGACAAAGACATCTTTAAATACAATCACAACTTGAATTAATAAACGACAGTGTTTTTCACAGCTCGCTAAATATTTAGCGCTGTGACTCAAACGGTGAAACAAGTGAGGCACAGACTGGGGCTAACGTTGGCTGCACAGCGAGTTGTCCCTCGCAGCATGATCCGTTGTGCTATGCCTTTCATCTAATAATGGCAAGTGTCTATATCAGTTCTCACTCTAGGTCCTTTGAGTGCAGACTCACAGTACATCACTGTCAAGGAGATATTGAGCCTAAAGGCCTATGATCCAGCCCTCATCAGGCTCGCACTCCATGCGTGAAAAGCCACGTTTTTTCTGAGGCGAAAGGAAGGGGGCATCATTTGAGATGTTACAGATGTTCTCACTGCTGCTGCTTCAGAGTTTAGAATATAATCAGTGACAATGTCTAATTAAGGAAATGTGCTGTGGAACATTTCACTGACTTATTGTATTTACAGCACTTCACAGTGGATTTTTAAACAGAAATGTAATCACACTGACTGTGGGCCCCGAAGCGGCGCAGAAACACAGCCTCCCTTTGAATATTGTATTTCAGTCTATATACCATAAACACTCGTCTCCAGCACTCGTTTTAGTTCATATTAAACTCAGGCGAACCGAGCTCCGCTGAAGTCAGCTTGCGTCATTTGATTTCGGGTCCTTTGTAATTCATCGAGAAATTCTTTCCCCCGCCTTGGACATTAACTCCGGTGAAGATCAAAGATTATGCCTTTTATTTGGGCTTCTCCACGCTGATGAGACACTGTGGGATTCATTCTCCACTTCTGAAGAGAACTGTTGAGGAATGAAAAGGGTAATTCAGTGCTTGTTTATGCTGTAGGCAAAGGGTGTGTGTATAGCCCATAAATAAGATGGAGACTTATTGCATCTCCTTCTTGTTTTTTTTGTGTGTTTTTTATAAAGTTTTTAACGGTTTTCTCTCTCCCTCCT
The DNA here is from genome assembly GCF_019176455.1 of Solea senegalensis. Taxonomy (NCBI): domain Eukaryota; kingdom Metazoa; phylum Chordata; class Actinopteri; order Pleuronectiformes; family Soleidae; genus Solea; species Solea senegalensis. Next base: position 14,291,821 of record NC_058032.1, read on the forward strand.
GCGATGCTGATAATGTTAGCTTTGCTAAAAATCTGTGTTGATTTTACATAAAACAAACACTGCCTTTGGGGTTTTGTCTAAATTTACTGTGATTCACTTCTGCGATATAAACATCCCATATGGTTGTGGCAGGAGGACTGATTTGGTTTTGGCTTTTTATACCGAAAATGCGGGTTCCATCCTAAAAAGAGACTTTTTAATGGCCTTTTTTTGAGTGAAACAGAGAGGCTTCATAGTGTCAGTGTGGGAAAGGAAGTGTGTGGGACTGTGGGCTCCTTTACATAACTGGCCTCTGCCCTCTAAACTAACTGCCATGGGCCACTCGCAAACGAGTCATTGTGTTTGGATGACTTTGCCTCTGTATCCAATAACCGCTGTCGCTAATAACGTTACCAGCTTGACCTTTTCTGATGAGTCACACACAGAAGACAGCGGTGGTACATGAGCTAACTAACAGAATAAGGCAGTGGTAGAGAATACATCAAACCTCCATTTGTCAGCGTGTAAAAAGCTAGAGTATGATTGGGTTCGAGATATAGTTTGTATGATTTGTTAACAAACACACCAGAGAGCAATCGTCCCTCTCAGCTTCTCACATGGTTTCATTTTAGTGAAAAATTCAAATTATCCAATATCACATCGAAAATAAAAGATTAAGAAGATTAGAGTCCAAAAATGGAACATATTTGCTTCCTCTCTTATCTCACATAAATCATCTGACGAGCCCCAGGTTAAATAAAACAGTGCATAAACTCTTTCAAACCGGCAGCTACAACAGCAGCATCACTCATCGATGCTTCAGTACTGATGATGATTAAATCCAGATGAAGGTAATAACATTATGTTTGCTGTGAAACACTAGGAAGAAGGGGAAAATCGTTTAATTATGTCTGACTGTGTGTCATATTTTCAGACAAAAAGTCTCTTTAATACTTTAATACATAATAGTTATTATACAGGACTCTGGGATTGGAATACTTTCTCCATTTCAGCCTCTTGTTTTGTTGATCGAGTTGAAGTATTGATGGCTTTCTCTCTTTGCACCCCTTAGATGCAACTCTGCAACCCCGCCCAGTGGCCAGCCGGCAGTACTACACCATGCCTCACAATGGGGCCGGTGTGGAGAGGAGAACGTCTGCTCCTCCGGTCAGCATCAACATGGAGTCACCGCGCTTCCACCCCCACGCCAAAGGCAAGAACATCAGGCTGGACGGGCAGCTTCGCCGAGCCACGCGCAAAAACAGCTTCTGCAATGGCATCACATTCAGCCACCGGCCTGTCCACCTCTATGAGAAGGTTTGCTCTCATCTCCTTTGTAGCTGTGGCTAGAAACTTAAAAGCTTAGAAGTATTATTGATTTCCTCGTTGTTCATTCAGGTGCGTCTTCGTCTGACTGGTGTGCACACGGGCTGGAGCGGAGCGCTGCGCTTTGGCTTCACCAGTCTGGACCCCAGTGAACTGGTTTCCACCGACATCCCCAAGTACGCGTGCCCGGACCTGGTGACGCGCCCCGGCTACTGGGCCAAAGCTCTGCCCGAGAGGCTGGCCTTGAAGGACAACGTGCTGTCATTCTGGGCCGATCGCCACGGAAGAGTCTTCTACAGCATCAATGACGGAGAGCCCATCCTCTTCCACTGTGGGCTCAGCATTGGCTGCCCACTCTGGGCCATCATAGATATCTATGGCATCACTCAGGAGGTCACGCTGCTCGGTAAGCATTTTATCGTGTTGTTTACTCACTCGATGGAAGCACTCCTGTAAAACACTCATCGCTTTTGTCGTGAGTGCAGCCAAGAGAGACAATCGGGAGGAGATTCATGTACGGAAGGGAAGTGAGAGCATAAGCATTTCACAACGGGCTGCTTATGCATTTTTGGCATAATAGTCATATATGTATATGTATATATGTATATATATATATATATATATATATATATATATATATATATATATATATATATATATATATATATATATATATATATATATATATATACATATACATATATATATATATATATATATACACATACACCAAAACAAACTACATTCTGAACATAGCCTTGAAAATCATGACAGTAAAATACACTCACAGCTAAAAGAAAACTTTTATTTCATTCAGTAGCTCCATAGCTGCCACTTTATGACTCAATGACAAAACTAATCCAATCAGTGCAGTCGATTCAACCCAAAACTTATAACTCACCATTTTGCTCCTTTTTTTTTAACTCTTACTACATCTCCATAATGTCCATCACTCTCTGCCCCCGCGGTTTCTTCTCTTGTACTCAGTGGGGGTGTTTATCTTCAGTCTGAGAAGAGCTATGTCCATGTTTGGTCAGGACAACAGATCCCAGGAGCTTTGGCGTGGAGGGTGTTCGCGGGGTTGGGGGCAGTGTACTCAAATACTCGTGCCAGATTTGTTTATATCGGCCCTGAAATTCAGCTCCGTCAACTGGTTTTGTGAATGTGTGTGTGTGTGTGAGGAAATGAAATAGGGAGGAAAATAAACTGGTGAATGTCAAATAAGCTTCTGGCTGACAGAGCTGATTTGTTCTGAAGACTTATGCAACAACATCACAATATGACTGAACACTAAAAGCGGTGTTCCTCTTCTCCAGACACAGCTCTTCTTTGTATCTTGTGAGAGTAAACAGAATGTCTTCGGGGTATGAGTTGTTTCCCCATGCTTTATAGGAATGTACTATAGAAAATGAATCATTGGATTGGGAGAATAATCAATAATGACATCAATCATTAGTTTCAGCTTTTTATAATAGGCTTATGGGGAAAACCACACACAGAGAGGAAAAAACAAACATAGTGTTTCAGGCGTCATGGTGGAAAAATATAAAAGGATGTGACCCGAGTTTCCTCGGATTGTCTGATCATATGATACATACTTTGTTTGTCCATCTTCTCCACCACAGAAAGCACGTTTGCTGAGAGCGTAGGCTCCAGCTGCCTGAGTGCGGCCCGCCTGAGTGCCTACCTGCCCCAGAGTAACCACGACTCGGCCAATTACAGCAACAATCAGCTGGAGAACAACCAGACCGCTGCTGCCAAGATGGCCAACCTCCAGCTCAATAACTACACTCAGCTCATCCCCTGCTGCTCCTCCACCTCTTCGTCTTCCACACCGTCTTCGTCTGCTACCACTGGATTCAACGTCCCGAGGATGGCGCGTGGCCTCCCGTCCCCGCTGGACAATGACTTGCACTTTCACCCAATCCGTGGCACTGATGTAATACTCTCTGCTGACCGCTCAGCTGCCTGCATCCACTTTCTGGACAGCAGCCGGACTCTGGTGTTCAGTGACCGGCCTCTGCATGTGGGTGAGACTTTGTACGTAGAGGTTGGCCACCTGGGCCTGCCCTACTTTGGAGCACTGCTGTTTGGTTTAACATCCTGTGATCCAGCAACTCTACACGCCGGGGACCTGCCGGCAGACCCGGAGGTTCTCTTGGACCGTAAAGAGTACTGGGTGGTGCACCGGGACTTTCCTATGCCTTGCTCTGGAGACGTGCTCAGCTTTAGTCTGTTGCCCAGTGGGGAGGTGCACCACGGTGTTAACGGAGTGGGACGTGGCAGGTTGCTCTGTGTGGACTCCTCTCAAGTCCTGTGGGCCTTTTTCACCCTGCATGGGGCTGTCAACAGACTCAGGATACTGGGTAGGCTGGGTGTCTTTCTGTGACGTGGAGTCAGATGATATCAAAAACCGAAACTAAACTTGTATTTAATCTGTTGCATGCACAAATCACTTCATTTTTGTAATTAGTGTAATTAGATAAGGCGGATATACTTAACAGATATAATCTAGGGGTGGGAATCACAGGGTTATGATGATATGATACACGATACCAATAATAACGCGACGATTCTGTGATAATACATTTATTGCGAGACTTGTCTGTCTAACTGACAGACAATTCAGTTAGACAGACCTCTGTCTACGTCATGCTCAAGTCCATTAAACTCTGGCTCGTGGTCCTCCTGCTCTCCGCTAATGGTCTGCATTACAAGAAAAGCTCCAGAAGTAAATTCTGCTGCTCAAAAAACCCCAGTTGCTCAGCAGTTTGATGGGATAAATGCTTCTTGTCGCCGTCTGGCCCTGCGCTGCTGCTGTACACACACGAACGCTCCCTCAGTCTGGTCTGATAGTATTGCTTGGCAGAGCCTGTTTTCAGAAAAAAAAGGATGGACCATACAAACATTATTACATTGTTTCATTTCACGAGGACAAGAGAGAGGTTTAACAATGACATTATTCAACAGCTGTTACTAGAACCCTTGCATTTTAGGCACCAGCTTTAGTCTAATAAAACAGGATATCTATGGTTCAGCTGCATCTTTTAAGCCAAGTCAAGCTGCTGCTGGTGCAGCTCTTTTCATTCAGCTCTCCATTGACGCAGATACTTCACAACATGTTGAAAGTCTGCTTTGACATTTTAAAACCCCCCCAAAAAGCATCGTCTTGACTCCAGACAGACCCGGCGATGTATTTTTTTTTCCCAGGCTGAAGGAATGCAGTTGAGTCATTTTGGTCTGCGTGTTCCTCTCCAGCTTTGAGCTGTGACCTGTTAGTCCTACTCCCACTACTCCCACGTAAACTCCCATCGGCTCAGATCACATTCTCGCTGGCTTCTCGCCATCAAGCAGACGCAGAAAAATCACCCCGTTAAAGTGCAAGTCGTAGAATTATGTAGGCTATATCTAATCTGATCCGGGTCAGCCAGCGTAGTGTAACACTCAAGGACACACTGGGTTGAAATGATAGAGACTGCAGTTCATTTTACATACTGTGTAAACGCCGCCTTTAAAGGCTCTGCATGAGTCGTCTGGGGTTTGTTCATGTGAATTTATCTTTGTGCCACAGGAACTCTACAGTCCAGTCCTCCCCCAACGTCCCCCAGCACAAGTTCTCAGAGCAGCAGTCCAGATGACAGTGACTCAGACCTGGCGTTCAGTGTCAACCGGTCCTCTTCTGCCTCTGAATCCTCTCTGGGTACGGCGCAACTCAATGTGGTCATTGCTGCAGTTTGTGGAGAACAACCTCACAGGGTTGCAACAGGGAGGCTCTTATTGTGTAGCGTCCCTGCTGGAGATAGACTCTATTGTAATGTTTTCCTTGACTTGTGAGTCCATAATCAAAGGTCCGGTGTGCAGCATTTAGGAAGTTCTTGGCAGAAATTTTACTTTAGGCATGGGCCTTCCTTGTGCTGCCATATTTCTACAACAGCCTGAACGGACAAAAGAGTCACAGTGTGTGCTTGTGTTTCTTGTTTTGAAGAAGAAACTTTCCATGCAAAACAAAAAGGAATACATACTCTGTGGCAAGCGAAGGCTTGAACTGCTTGGGAAGTGAAGGGAGTGAAGTGAAGGAATCTGCTGTTTGTTACAATCTGCAGTCTCACTTTTAGATGTCACTGAGTTTTTGTTTACACACTGGCCATTTAAGTCTGAATTGAACACGTATGAATTGTTTTTATTTAAGTTATAACTTCATGACTTGGTATATAGTAGCGCTGCAATGATTGGTCCTTTACCAACGTTGTCAGTTGACAGAAAAATGAACATGAATCCTAACAGTGAGTCATTTGTTTCCTTTTTGTTCATGTTTATGCTTCACAGATGAGTAAATTTGCTGCTTTTCTTTCTACCATGAAAGAGAATAGAATATTTTTGGGATTTGGACGATGGGTGTATGAGACATATGGATACATCAGCTAAATTGATCGATATTTGTCTCTGTTTTATGACGGTTAAAATGCATATAAGTGAGGACTCTAACGTGGCACTCCTCAAAAACTAGCCTTAACTGTGTCCACTCACATTTCCCATCTCTTTCTCTCTCTCTCTCCATCTAGTAACTGCTCCCAGTTCTCCCCTCAGTCCTCCCACCTCTCCCAGTCTCTCTGCCTCAGAGCTGCCCTCTGCTGGGAAAAACGGGGAGTGCACCATTTGCTTCGACCAGGAGGTGGATACCGTCATCTACACCTGTGGACACATGTGCCTGTGCAACGACTGCGGGCTGAAGCTGAAGAGACAGATCAGCGCCTGCTGTCCGATATGCAGGAGGCCCATCAAAGACGTCATCAAGACGTACCGGCCGTGACGGTTCACTATGCTCAAACGAGGAGCTGTGACTTCCATCACTGGACGCCGCCAGTGTTTCCTTCTCAGGCATCGTTGACGACAGAACTCAACCCCAACATGCTGAGATTAACCAGGATATAACTGTGCCTATATATCCATTCTGTATGGTAAAAATCTGGAGATGGACTTGGCTCTACATATGCTTCACCGCATCAAAGCACACAAGCCTCTATATTTTGGCTGACGAAGAAAGGAGGCGGAGAGATGAATCATGTGCTGACATTTTGTATTTCTCATTTGATGACTCTTGTTTGCTGCGCAGAAAAGCCTGTTGTGAATATTACTGTCCTCGCCGCCATCCTCCTAGATATAGATACTGTATGTGTGCTTCAGCAGAACATGTAGACCGTAGGTCTTTGACTCCTAGTGCCTTAGATCTGTCACGTTGTGTGTGTGTGTGTCCAAGTAATTATGCTGACAACCTTAGCCATATTTCAGTGTACAGTACCAAATATTTGTGATGAAGAAGAAAGAAAAAAGGCACACACGTGTGAGACTGACGTAATGCAATAAAGTGAGTGCTCTAGTAAGTGGAAAGCTGTAGTTCATGTACGTGAATGTATAGTGTCTTCTGTGGATTGGGTTTTGGATTATAACATGAAGAATCTGGGGTTTTGCACAATGAGAGATAAATAAATGTGGACTTTGTGTGATTAAAACGCGTCTTGTTTTAATAATCCTCTGCTAATCAGGAGTGTTCTGTACTGTTACTTTTATAGGAGAATCTGTCATATTTGAATATAAAGACAATTTGTAGTGGAAGGAAACACAATTTTAAAGGCAAATCAAGCAGTGGTGATAAAAACTTGTGGAAGATGACATTGGGGGAGATGCAGGGCTAAGAAAGGCTTTTTTTTATGTAGCACGCTTTAAAACACAATTGTGCTGCAAAGTGCATAAAAGTCAGCATAATAAAAAAGTGTAATACCATGTCAAATTTGTTAAGTTTAGTCACTCATGTTTTGTTTTCGTATGCACTTCCTGTTTTATTTTGTATTCACCTTGCCCTCTCTTTTCAGAACCTGACTTCCTCCCCTTCTGCGATTTCCCGCCACTGTTATTGTCTGCCCCGCCCCTGATTGCTTTCACCTGTTACCACTTACCTCCTGCTTAAATGGTCCCGGTCTTCCCCTGTCATGTCGCCAGTTCCTATTGTTTGGTCCATAAGTTACGTCGTCAAGTTTTTAATAGCAAGTTTTTCGTGTTTCCCTGGTTTAGTTTACTCGGAATGAGATTTGTTTCATCCTCTCGAAGAGCGCCTTTTGTTAATGTTTTTTTAAACCTCCTTGAGAGCGTCAAACTTTACATTGACTGTGAGTTGTGCATTTGAGTCCTCCCATCTTGTGTCTAAAAGCATAGCAAAAAGTCAGCATAAATAATAAACACAAATATTTACAGAGTTCACAATCTAAATTATAAAATTGAATGGTAAGTGAGGAATCTGTAAACGTGTGTTTCTAGATGATTTTGGAATGAACAGATTCTGCTTCTCTGACCCACGTGTGGAGGTGGAGCATATAGATCATTGGCCTATTACAGGATCAACAGAGTACACCTACAACCGTTCACACCCAGGGCATTTATAAGGAACTCTAACCTGCTTCAAACCGAGAACCATGGTGCGTGTGTGAGGAAACTTTTGTGCCAGACTTTTCTCTATTTTGCATAAAACAATTGAGTTATACTGATTGTCACTGGGAAGAGTAAATAATAGTCTCTTCCACCAGGGGGTAGAAAATCTGTGTTCTAATCAAAGGTCTTGCATTTCTCCTGAAAATATCTATCAGAAAAAACAGCGCTGTAGATTATATTACCAGACTAAGAATAATCTTACACTAATGGTCATGGTGCCACAAAACCCTTTCATATACACCTTAACATTTTGATTTTTTTATGTTACAGATTAATGGTTAAAAAAATACTTGTAATTTGGACTCTGTTAGTGCTGGATTAGCTCTGCAGCCGTCGTAAGGACATGCCATTCAGAGATAATTATCCAAATGGGGGTTAGGGTTAGAGACATTCTCTCCTCAGTCGTTTTTCTTTTAGTGGAGCTGTGTCTCCTCACAAGACAACGACTGACTGTCTGCTTCTGGAACATCTCTGAAGACACTGATAATGCAGATAGACCGTAACAAACAGCCAGTGTCTCTGGATCATCATCAGACCCCCTCGGGGCCTGTGCCTCGGTTGGAAGTTAGGACACTTTGGTCACACAAGTTGACTTCATGACCACGTATCGCACAATCTCTGAGATTGTGCAAAATGAAACGTCACTTGGAGAATCACTGCCCACTGTATGTGACGGGTGACACAGACACATTCTGAAATAATCTAAGGCTGGCAATCAAGCATGGGCCAGGCGGTGGAAATGAATAATTATTATATTTTCCACACATTTACTTTATTTATGAGTACATCTTGAAATGAAGCTCTGATTAATTTTTGAAAACATGTTGCTTGGAAATTTTGTATTATTTTACCTTCTCAAAATAAAACAAGCTGATATAAAAATGGTGGTACGCCTTGTAGCATACAAGTGTGTCAGTGTATAAAAAGTTAGGCTGATGCAAGCATTTGAATAGCGTGTCATGTCCGCACTGTACTTTACATTTTTACAATTTGAGGAAGTGACCATAGCCGTAGAGTCAAAAAAAATTGACAAAAATGTGTCTGTTTTTAATAAATCACTGCGTGAGCACACATTTAACAAAGTTCAATTATAAAAAGTTCATTTTAAAGACATCTTCATCCAACCCTAACTCTCCAAAGAGCTTCACCAGTGTGAACACCTTATTATCCAATACAACAAACTCTGGATGTTGCAATAAAGAGGCATCAGACTCAGCGAATGCAAGCCTCTGTTAGAGGACATTGAATTTACTCCTCCATCAGCAGTGGCCCAGAGTTCCTTCCCTTTTCTGGAAAATAGCAATGACTGGAGGTCATTTTGAAATATATATGACTACATGGTCAAGCAACGATGAGACCTTTTAGACAAGAAATTAAAGCATGGTTTGACTTTGACTGTAATTAAACATCATGCTTGATAACTTCCACCATCGTATGAGTGTCCATCTCATTTATACTGGTGAGGTTTTTGTTTATCACTGTGAGTGTCACGAAGCGTCAAGTCTGTTAGTGTTTTTGTTTTGCTTAGTTCAGTTATTGTGTTAGTTTAGGTTTTAAGTCACGTTAAGTTCATGTTACTTTTGGTGTGGGCTTGAATTCCACTTCCCGTTTTATTTTGGTAAATGTCATGTCTTCCTGTCATGTGGTTCCTTCAGGTGTTTTGACACATCTCCCCTAATCACTCGCACCTGCCCTTGATTCCCTCTTTGTCATTTGTCAGTGTGTTGTTTATGCTCTTAGAGTTCACGTCAGGTTCCAACTTTGTGCCAAGTCAAGTCTTGTTTATTCTCCTTCTGTAAAGAAGTGATTTTCTTTTCGCCTGCCTTCTCAAGAGGAAATAAAGACTCCTCGCGTCTCCTGTCTCATGCATTTGGGTCCAAGCAGTGTCTTCACCGTTCCTAACAGTGAGTATAAATCAGTATAAACTGATGTTCCTGGCTGATCAGTTGAAGTGCAGCAGGGGCAAACGCTCATACCTTGGAACAAATGTACTTTGTCTGGTTTTAGCAGCAGAGACAAGGCTCCTTCACAAACTCTTCTTCTTTATTTGTCACCAGGTCGCAGGCAGAATAAACGTGTCTGTGTAAAAGTCTTGTGAAAGTGGTCTTTTGAACGTCAACAAAAAGGGTAAACGATTCAGGAGCAACTGTTCTAATTCCTGTGTAGCTGCATGTCTCCAGCTGTGGAGACGGAGCAGATATGCATCCACTCATCAAAGCTGTTTTTTGTCTCTGAATTGTGTCTTTGGGTTGTGGAATTGTTGCTCTGACACAAGCACAGATTTGTACACATTGTCTCGTGGGCTTTGGGAGTCTGTGGTGGGCATTTTACTGTAATTAACAAATCAAATCGATAATCTATTCATCAAAAATGACATTTTCAAAGCATGCTGGCTGTAATCTTGTTTTTCACTCTTTGCAAGAGTCTCTGTTGGACACAAGGGACCATTTCTATGGTTCAGGAGGACACTAAAGCAAGTTATTAATGGCTGTGGTTGTAAACATACATCTCTGGGGAGCAGCGCGTCTTCAGCTGTTGTGATGGTCCCGATTTTGCCTTTTACAATCTTTGTATAGTACGTGTGTCCACGGATAAACACTGGTTTGTCCTTGACTTTGACAACAAAAAATATCATTTGTAAATCTTTATCCACGTCTGTTTGTCCCTGAAATGACCATGGTACTTTTTTAATTCTATTCAGTTTTATTTATTTTTTAATATAGCCCGACATCACAAACAAAAGTTGCCTATTAGGTCTTTACAGTCGGTCCTTAGACCCTCACATCGAGTGTGGAAAAATTCCACCAACAAATACGTAAAAAAAAACAAAAAACAACGTGCTGCAGCTAACACAGTAGGAGACTGAGCAGGGCTGGTTCCATGTCTCTTTAGTTCAGGTGTGGTTCGGTTGAGTGGATGACTTTAAGTCTTTAACAATTTAAGGCAGTAGAAGAGCAGTGTTTGTTGACCTAAAAATGAACTGTTAGTTCAATGTTTAGTCTCTTTCAAGGAATTTTTAGTTTGTATGCGCTTGACTATCTTCACCAGTGTGTGTGTGTCTTTGTGCCATTCACTGCAGGCCAAAAAGCTGGGTCAGATGTTTTTGTTCACTAGTTTGTTTTTTACACAAGTGTGGTTGTATAAGGTGATCAATAAGAGCAATACTGATTCCTTGGGTCTGACTGGGAGATGCACTCTTGCTCTCACTGTTAAAATGGCTGCCAGCAGGGACAGGAGAACCTTATCACAAGGTTCTCGGAATAAAGGCTATGTCTGCTTAAGTCCACAATATCTTAAGAACATGATAACTTTTTTTTCTTTTTTTCTTGCCATTAAATGAAGTTGGTTAGCATCCAACCATCACAGTGTCATTGTGATGTCAGTGTTGACACAAACTCACCAAACAAGACAGCAGAAAGCCAAACACCGCCTGTATGTCCACAAGATAAAAAATGATGGGTATAATTAGCAGAAATCTGCACCTGCTAAACTATTATTTATCCCCATGGGGCAACTTGTTGAGCTCAACATTCACGTTACACAACATTCAATCGTGTATTAAACAAATATAGATCTTAAGAATATGATGTATTTATCGCATGGTTAGACAGCGATTTCTGAAGTTTGTAAACTGCTAATTCCCCCTCTCTTTTCTCTTTGGACATAAAACGTCCAAAGAGAAAATCAGCATTTTTACCTGGTGGAGACATCTGCGTGTAACACAGACTTCAAACTACAAAGTCACACTATAACATATCTCAATTTCCTTCTGGAGGCAGCAGTGGAATTAAAAACTGAAAAGCTGTGATGAAAAGTAACTGATTTTCTCCACGGGATGTAAACAAAATTCACTTTCCGGTCAGAAAATACCATCTAAAGGCAAGAAAATAAATATTGCAGACTTTAAATAGAGATAGACTTTTTTTTTTTTTAAGATTAAAATCAGTTTTTCCTTCCGTCCCTGATGGCAGCAATGTTATCAATGAAAATCAGTATCTGGTCTACAGTCGGGTCCATAAAAACAGTTGCGCATGTGGCAGATTATCCCTTTAATATAATGTAAGACAGTCAAAGAATGGTTGCTGTCATTTTTCAACAGTTTCACATGAAAACTCCGGACAGGTCAGTCTGGATTGTTTATTACTTCCAAATGAAAATGAAGTCTCATCCTTTTTCTCTCTCATCCACTGACACTGTTCACCATCACAGGCACCATGTGGTCAGGAGAAGTTAGACATATCCCAGGAACACCCTGGAGGTATTTCTTAAAATTTGGAACAAATGTTCACTTGGATTCAAAGATGATCTGAGTGGAATTTCGCTGCTCAGAAATCAAGGTTACCGTGACCTCACAGAAAGAATCTCTTTACTACACTTATTACACAAGACATTTTTTTTTGTCAGATTTCCTTCATCCCTTCATTGGATAAAATAATGATGATTCATATACTGAAGGTCAAAGGTCATCTTCACTTTGACATAATGTTTTGCAAAAACACATTATTGGTCTTAACTCAATACCATAATTCAGGAAACAGAAGGGGAGATTGTGATCATGTCCCCTGTAACCATGGTTGGCCAAGGCATCTGAACACGAGGCAGCTTTTCGAATGAATACAAATACATTGCTCAGGACTCACTCACAAACAGGGCCTTTATTCATTCATTTATTCATTCATTCATCTTCGACCACTTTATTCTCCACATGAGGGTCGTCAGGGGGCGCTGGTGCCAATCTCAGCTGGCATAGGGTGAAAGGCGGGTACAGGTCGCCAGTCCATCACAGGACCATGCAGAGACAAATAATCATCCACTCTCATACTCTCACCTACGGTCAATTTAGAGTGTCCAGTTTGCATTTTTGGACAGTGGGAGGAAACTAGAGAACCTGTAGAGCTCCATGCAGAAAGACCCATGTTGTGGCCGGGTCGTGAACCCAGGTCTTCTTGCTGCAAAGGTAAGAGTGCTAACCACTACACCAACAGAAGAAGCTGTTGTTCATTATATATTTGGAATTAAATTACGTGTGAATTTTAAATGTCAAGAAAAAGAGCTACAGTGTTTGTCACTGTGAAATCAGTGCAGTGGACAACGATGATCACAGCAACTAAATGTAATCATTTCTTTGGGGTTTTCGGGTTTGTTTCTTGGACACATTGAGACATTTGTACATGTCCCTGGTCGCCTGCGGGGCTTTGGGAAGCTGCATTTCCCTGTATTTTACAGATCAGACTGTTGCTTTATAAAAATAAATTAAAAAGTATAGACATGTTTTCTTAAATTTCTCCATGCTTCAGTGTTTTAAAGCATGATAAATCTTTTTTTTTATGTCTTGTTTTTCCACCCTGTGCATGAGTCTCTGATGGACACATGAAGGCGCCATTTCCATACGTATGGAAACCTCTTCAGTTCAGTTCAACAAGAAGCTAGAACAAGTTATTAACGAGTGCAGTTAATAACTTTAAAATAAGGTAGACTGCTTCACCACCCACACCAGTCAGCCGGAACTCATGTGAGGATTAATGAGATTGGTACAGAGAGGCTGCTGAGGGGGCGATTACGCACAATGTTTGCATCTATATCTGACCTAAGGTGAAGCTAGTTTGATTTTATTAATAACCAAGAAAGAAAACACGGGGCCATCCGTTGCTGTGCGTGAGCTCTTTGCATTCTTACATTTCCATTACGCACAGGAGAGCGCTCACATGCCTCCTGGTCAGGACGAGCTCTCTTGGCAGAAATGGAGCAACGCGCACGCAAGACGCCCCGGTCACTCATAACTGGACTACACGGAGTACGACGCTGAAACAACCTCCTTACCAATTTTTTTCCCATTTGCTCCTTTTTCTTTTAATTTCCCTGCGTGCGTAAAGTGTATGACTACTTCAGCCATGAGCCCGTGACGTCGGGAGTCGCGTCCTGCTGCTCCAAGAGGTCCCAGCACTTTAAAGTCCTTGAATATTTGTACTGTGAATATGTCTTTCTGTCTCCCTCCCTTCATCTGAACCTTGCTCCGCTGCCAGCATGGCCGCAGCAACCTGAGGAGAGGAGATGGATTTAGAGGTGAAGGATGCGAACGCGTCGAACTGTTTGTCCCGGAATGAGAGCGACCACCGTGGACTGAGCGCCTCACCCCCAAGTGGAGTGTCCACTGCGCTGGCCAGCGTGCTGATCTTCACCATCGTGGTGGACATCCTGGGGAACGTCCTCGTCATCTTATCCGTGTACAGAAACAAGAAGCTCCGGAATGCAGGTGAGGGATGAGGACGAGAGCAGGTGTTTGATTTATTTGAAATTGACCTACTTTTTGTTTGTGCATGAGCAGGGAAAGCAGCTGTAATGGCCAATATTCCATTGTGGACATTAAGATATTTATTTATTTGTTTGTTTGAGTATACAATATATGTTATATGCCATGGAGTGTTGATATTTCATTTAAAATGACTGATGTGAAAGAGAAATCATACAAGTGAGAAATGAGACAAAAGCTCTGACCCAGGGAAAATCATATGATATATTGGATAAAAGATTCTTACGATCCAAATCACCAAACCGTTAAATCTCTGTGAAGAATATTTATCAATGCAGCGTTTCAAAGGAACACACACCATGAAATATGACAATATTATAGTGTGTTGATGTTACACACGTACACAGTAAGTATATCAATTTACATCTACAACAAAGTCAGTGACCCATAGGCTGTGATGTGTCCTGCTCGCCACTTTTCATTCATAACTATAATTATGTAATATAAGACGTATAGTGTGTGTGACCTCAGATTTTCAGTCCTCCAGTCCCAGTGTGATGGAGTTTCCTCAGCCTCGCTTGTCTGCGTCTGCATCTCTTCATGAATAATAACTCCCTCTCCGCGCCGTCTGGATTTAGCCACGGTTTCTTCACCGCAGATGAATCACTTTCCTCCTTAGATCGGGACCTGTATTGTGTGCATGGCCTCTTGTGACATTGTGTGAGTTTAAGGTCCATCACAGCCTTCACACTCTTCTTGTGTTACTTCTGATGGCTCCTGACAAACAGTATAGTGAAGGCATAGGGAATGTTTATGATCATCACTTTGACATATTTATTTCTGTCTGAGATTGTGACAAAGAAAGCTGTGGCATATTTGAGAGAGAAATTATAATGAGCAACACATGTCATCATTTCTTGAATCTTTCATTAGTGATTAACACTTTTAAAAATGTCTATTTGTTCACTGTGAGTGTGAGAAATGATTCACGTTAACGCGTTGAAGTTACACAAAGAGATATATCACAGGATTCTCCTTTCAAACGAGAAGTCGAAATCATACAAGACCTGTGCTTGGCTGCTTCACTGGAAGCTACCTTTAGAAAATCTCGATGAATTGAAGTTGTTTTAGTAAATGTGTAAGTCTTCGATATTTGTGCTTTGGTCACAGGTGTCACAGATAATCAATAACCAGTGAACACACAGTAGTCCATAGTTATGTGCTATATATCTTAACTCCTATGTTGGAAATGTCTTTTATATACATCTGATCTGAAGTCCAAAACATTTCCGTTTATTTTCAACAAAAGGAGCTTTGGATGGGACATAGAACTGAAACATGCTGATTTTGTTGATTGTTTCCAAAACTACTAACATTATGAAACCCAAAGCCTGTTTGTTGTTTTCTGTGGAAAACCCCGCACAAATGCAGTGACAGAAGAATCAGTCACAGACAGTTTAAGCAGTGAGGCACTGCAGGGTCTATGGTTTAAAAGGTACAAAATCATGATGCATGTTTTAATCTCTAGTCACAAGAATTGTTAAAAAATCGCATAAAAAGCATTTTATGATTGCACCCCCATGATGAAGAACGGCACCAAACATTGAGACATCAAAAACTCGGACAATGAAAATCAAGAAAACCTTATGTTGAGACGAAAGACTAAAACAATCAGCAGTAAAGGTAGAAATCGATAGAAAACATAGAAGAAAGAAATAGAAAATGATCACGACGCATGTTTTATATTAGTATAGTCACAAGAATCATTAAAAAAAAACAACACAAAAACTAGCTTGTCGTTTTACGATTACACCCCATGATGTTGACGAGAGCAAACATTGAGACATGAAACGAGGGACAATTCCAAAGACTTTTCCTAACTGGGAAAATAAAAATCAAGACAACCTTGTGTTGAGACAAAAGACTCAACTCAACAATCCCAGCATGACGCTGATTGGAACGTGCAGAATCATAGGCAGCAGGATTAGGTCAGCAAATGCTTTCGGAGTGGCAAGCTTTTAATTACAATTTGCGATACATTGCGTAACACGTCCAGCCTGCGCCTGTGTGCACCAGCCAAAAGCAATTTGGTCAGACATTTAGTAGCCAGAAAAATAATTTGATTATCTGGTTTGCAAAAAAATTATGACACAGTTCGCTAGACTTGAACAAGAGGCAGGGCTAAATGGCCTGTTCAAAAGTCTTCTCTCAACACTGGCAAGACTCTAAACGGTGCACTGATGCAGACCTCATGTCACTGTTCTCCGTCTTTAATTGGACTGACTGACTGGCAGACCCGGTCACACGAGGGTCCATCACCCTGAAACTCGCTCAATCTCATTCTATGAGTGTTCTTTTTTTTTCATTCCACGTGTGTCCTCGAGTCCCCGAAATCGTTACTGTCCTCAGCCTATCAACAATCTCCTCTCTGTTCTTATTTATAGGTTTGGCTTCCTTTTGAATCAATATTTAATTGTGCAGCGTCTCCAAAAGGAAAACAATGGACAGAGCTGAGGAACACTGCGCAGCTGCAGAAAATCTGTCGCCAGTGAAATTCACTTTCTCTGATAGATGGATGTTTTGTTAAGGGGTGACAGGCGCAGTGTTAAAGGACGGCGTCCCCTGGGCCGACAGAAACACATGATTTATGACCTCCAGTAGGTACAGTTTTGTGGGGGAATCTGTGTCAAGCAGACTGCCGGGGAAGAATTCCATCTCCTCTCTCTGCCACACACTATTCTGACTGCCGGTTTGCTCGCTCACACACATCGGCAAGACCCTTCCGCTCTGCTTCACTTGGACATACTCGCCTTGCGTGCTCCCTCCTGTGTGTCCAGCCTTTACAAAAGAAAACACGCATGTGCACACATTTGGGAGACGCTGGTGAATCTGAGTGACGAAATAAAAGTCGTTTACAACACATATAGGGGAGAGGAGAACTGGTGAACCATTCTGTGCAGATCGGCCTGCCAATGGGGGTTAACCAAACTAAAAATAGACTTCAAAATGCACTGATGACAGGGGGTGAGGGGGTTTGTATAGAGGTGTGTGTGTGTGTGTGTAGAGGTGTGTGTGTGTGTGTGGGGGGCTTGGAGCAGATGTAGGAAAGAATGAAATAAAGATTCTGGGTATGCACAGCCAATGTTAGGAGCTGTGGGTCATGGGGGTGTTTAAGGTCAGGGTGTGAATTTTGTGAAGTCACACATCACATTGAGTCACTCCACAGTCGAGAATAAAACCTCGATGCGCCCAGAGGGTGAGACGGGGACAGTCAGTGGACTTGTGAGTCAAACCAGAACCCGATCTAAATTGTCAGCACAGGTCCAAGGGGAATATCACTTAGCACACCACATTAAACATGTCGTCCTCTCCTGGCCACAGAATACTGGGCGACATTTGGCTCTCTGAGGTGTCAGATTAGGATTATCCGACCACACCTGGGTCAAGTGAATCGTGTCATGTTTACATTGACTCAAAAAATGGACGTAGTCTTCTGCTTGCTTCTGTTTAAAGGCTCGCAATTTAAACTGGAAATTCACAGACGTGCCGGCAACCAGGCACCTGCTGTCCACTGTGCACCGTGTTTTCATCGTCTATTATCCTCTTAATGTAAATATCATTTACATAATTGACATCATAACAGCGTTTGAGACGATTAACTCAAGAAAATGTGGTTAACTGCAGGCTCCATCCATTTTTATACACAGTCTTTGATTACATCTAATCTTTCCTTTCTAATGTGGTGAGATTTTTATGCAAGTCTACAGAATCCACAATCCTTTTTTTGTGACCGAGCTCTCACAGCAGACTCTTTTTGAGTCTTGATGGTCTGATTTTTTTTATCTAATACCCTTTCAGACATTGGGGGTCAGATTGGAGGACAGCCTTTGATGATGACGCTGGTGTTTTGGTTCACACAAGGCCACACTATCACAAAAAAGCATCTTGAGTCATTTCAATGTTAAACTTTTTCCCCCGGGGCCTCATGAACACGGGTTAATGAAGTGTATACAGTCACTACTAATTCCTCACCACTTCCCAAACGGTTACCTTTACTTATTCACGATCACTCGACTGACTAAGAAAAAAAAAGGCACTTGTAGTAATCAGCCTCACACTGTTGACATTCATCTGGATCCAAGCACCGCCAGCCCTCCCACACAAACATTTCATCTTTCCTTCAAAGGTGTAAAAATAGAGCTGGTTGAAGTGAAGCGTAGCATATCACATTTCCAGTATAAGTGGTGGCGCAGAGATGGTGGGTTTGACAGAGGCACATAAGCCCCTGGGATTCACATGTGCACACAGTGATGCAAGTTGTGGGATTGAAAGTCCTCCTCCTCAGCTGCCACGCTTTTGTTTTGTATCTTCTGCTTTGTGTTTGTCGCTATAAGCACGCATCTTTATCCCCTTCTTGCTTCGCTGCGGCTCCATTGTTACTTTCCAACATTGTTCTTTTTTTAAAAAAAGAGAACTATTCACTCAACATGAATGAAGGAACTTTATATATATATATATATATATATATATATGTATATATGCTATAAATATGCTCACGTGCAGTTTTATACCACGGATGGTGGGGGTGATGAGAGGAACCTCCTGGTGTGATTCTGGTGAATCAGAGCTGAGTTTTGATTTGTGTTTTCTTCTCAAAAAAGAAATGAAAGCAAGAATCTGTTGATTTGATGCAACATATTTCTTGACTGACAGTTTTCTGGGAGCGACACAGTGAGATCAGATAATGGTGTCACAGGATTTAAAGGCCGAGTGTCAGCTGTCCCTGTTGGCCTGTAACCAGTCAGGATGCAGGTTTAAATCCATTCAACTCACACTTTATTACTAGAATAGGGGTCACACTTTTGAAAAATTGTGCTACCCAACCTCAGTGTCACTGGTGGGCACTACCCCTATTCTAGTAATCCATGTCTGTACTAATACATGTCTTTATTAGGTGGAAAGTAATGAATTACATTTACTCTCATTACTGTGATTGAGTAGGTTTTTTGTGTACTTGTACTACTACTTAAAATGTGTAATTTTACTTTTAGTTAGCATGTTTTGGCAGTACTGTACTTCTCCACTTTGTACATCAAATCCGTAATTAAGTAAAAAAAACATTGGCCTGAATTAAAAATAAATAAACTAAGGCACTGGAAACCTTTGGTAATGAATGATGAGGACAGGTGAATGATGAGGACAGGTGAATTTCCGTTAATTAAGGTCCCTGAGTGCGTGAGAAAGTTGAAGCATTTGTGACCTTTGACCCATTTTGACTGATACATTATGTGTTTACATATTTTATTTTGTCGGCAATTTAAAAACAATTCATGTGAGATTTGTGTCCCCTTGTCCTTTTTGCACGACACAAGAAAGAACCCCAACTAAGTGACTTTTACTCTGAGTATGTTTTAAACAAGCTTCTTTTTTTTCTACTTTAACTTGAGGACATTTTTAGACCAGTACTTTTACTCCATGGCATTTAACACAGGTGGAGTTGGACTCCCATTGTTTTTGTTTGTTTGCTTTGCCTCTTATGTGTTTTTACTATGCTCTGTAAAGTTCTTTAATGTTGTTTAAATGCTTTTTACTGATTTTATTTTGTTATTTGATGTCATTCTGTGTAGCACTTTTTTAAAATGTGCCGTAAAAAATCAGTTAGTAAAATTTGATCAAAATAGTGGTACTTAAACTAAACTAAAACTCTTCAAAACAGATGAAACGAACTCATTTTGAAAACAAAAAGGTACAACTAAATAAAAACTGAAACTATTATAATCTCTCTCTCTCTCTCATACTAACCCAAAGTAGGAGGGGCTATCTAACAGGCCCCACCCACTGTGCTGTGACTTGTTCGCAGTGTGTGTGACAGGGGAAAGCTGGGCTGTCCTGAGCGTTATCTCTCTCTCTCACACACACACACACACTTACAGCCCATAATACACATAAACACACACACACACACACACACACACACAGTAAACAGCCTTCGCCACAGTCTGCCTGCGCGCGCTCTTCGCTCCAGTCCTCTTTAAGCTGTGTTTTCTTTCCTCTCTGCTGCTGCTAATGCTGCTAATGCTGGTGTTCAGAGAGAGCTGACGATACACAGTTTCCTCTGCTGAAGACACAAGAAGGGAGGACGAGAGGACGAGAGGAGGAGGAGAGAGGAGAGAGGGAGGAGAGGACAAGTTCAGGAGCAGCCTCTCAACTCTCTGTCGGCGCGGTCGTTCCTCATCAGGAAGTGTCTCTCTGCTGTAGTTCAAGGACTACAAGGACTTTTATTTTGGTGAAGAGGAGAAGAAGTGTACGTTACGTTCACGTGACATAATCCGAGTGAATGGGTTGCCATGGTGACTCACCCAGGGAGCCTGACCCGCGCGGAGTGAATGGAGGGAGAGTCCTGGACGCCAAGTGAAGGATAAACTAACCGAGAGGGGAGTCACCACAGAGAGAAACACACAGATAGAGAGGGAGAGAGAGAGAGAGGAGATTAAAGGAGTGGTGGACAACAGAGAGGACACAGAATGGAGGACGGCTTCTCCAGCTACAGCAGCCTGTATGACACCTCCTCACTGCTTCAGTTCTGCAACGGTAAAGCTTACTAATCCTCCCCTGACATGACATCAGCTGACACCAAAGCAGACATGTGCCCTCAAGGTTCATGCTGTTTATGCATCACTTTTTTCCTCTTATATATATGTATATGTGTGTGTATATATCCTGTTTAAACCTGGCTAAAGTGCTGCAGATTTTACAGGAAGGAAAAGCAGGATTTAAAAATGAAGTTTGTATATAGAGTTCCAGGTTAATGTCAACAGTGTAGGACAGGCACAGACGCAGAGCGCTGATAAACAAGAGGAGAGGAGCAGCCTCTGTCCTGCTTCCTGTGTGATGAAGGGAATGTTATGATGAGTATATTTCTGTCCTCGGCGTCGTCCGATTGCGATCGACCAAAACAGAAACCTCCACGATCCACGAGTCGCTCTATTGAAACTTGTTCGCCGGCAGGAGAAGGGGAGAGAACACTTGAGCAGTGCTGGTGTGATTCTGGGTGGGAGAGAGTGACTCAGGGATGAGCAGAAAGCAGCATGACACATCACTATGACCTCAGTTGAGGAACTGTTTCCAATCAGCTTCAGAGTTTCTTCTTGTTGGAGAGAAAACAAATGAGCTTATGTAACGTTTTTGTGCAGAAACACACATTATTTTCTTTAAACTGATCCATTCAGCCGTCTTCTACCACTTTATCCTCAAAGGTCAGGGGCTGGGGTCAATCGGGTCAATCCCAGCTGACAAAGAAACATTCACTCTCACAAGCAATTTAGAATGTCCGATTGACCTCATCCCCTCATCTGCATCTGTGTGAGTGGTTGTTTGTCTCAATATGTGTCCCTGTGATGGACTGGCGATCTGTCCGGGGTGTGTGACGAAAATTGAGGACGTGGAACTCCTTCTGCGGGCTTTTGCGATGCTTTCCCATAATCGCTCGCGTGGTGAATCTGGTTGAAAGGCTTTTTGTCCCTCGTGGGTTTCTCTCATTAAATTTACATCACTCACAGGAGCAGGAGACGCGCAGACGTCGAACAATCTAGGTCGTCCTAGACTGAAACCTGCCGTCACTGTACCTGCTCCCATTGTTAAGTCCAAATAAGTGACTTTTAATATGTGATGGTCAGTGTCGGGAAAACAGGAATAAGGGCATAGACACGTTGACGTCAGGTGTGATAGTGATCGCACCTGACTGACGCGGGCCGCTTGGATTGACCTGAAAAACAGGTGTAGCCGCCTCCATTAATAGAAGCGCCAGAGGAATCCACCTTTAAAACTCTGAACCCAAAAACAACAATTAAGTTGTTCAAAGTAAAAACCCTCTTTTACTTTGAAATAAACCCAATCCAATCCACTTTATTTATATAAATGAAAGTCAATGATGAGCAGTCGCTGAAGGAAGTGGATCCTCTAAGAGAAGCTGTGTTTTTGCGGTAAATCACATTTGGAATGGTCCGGGTCTGGAGGACAGGACAGGTGTCATCGAGTTAGTTTGTGCTTGTGCTCCCGGTAACAAGATTGTTGTTGTTGTTGTTGCTGTTGTTGTTAAAGGAAATGACTTCAAATGTCGTGAGGTCACGTTAAGCGAGACTTCAAAAAGCTTTTCTCAGTGTTTTGTTGATCTGCTTCAATTTGTCCATCATTTGAGAATCAGTAAGTTTAATATGATGTGTTTTTTTTTTTGTTACATTTTTAAGTCATTTATAACACAACAGCAATGCTTCATGGAAGCTAACTCTCAAAAGGCAGACACTATTTATGTATTTTTGTAGTTTTGCATCTCCGACCTCAGTATAGCATTGATGATAAGTCGATTTTTCCCAAAACACATGGGTAGAACAGAGTATAATTTTATTTAAATAGGGACAATACAGTTAACATAGTTCCAATACATATTAATGCAACTGATGATCAATCGTGTTAAAACAACACTAAGACACAGAACTACATGCTAAAATTGCAGTCAAATGTAAAAATATAAATATAGAACATAGTCAGCACAGTAAAATATGATAAAACTTGCTAAAACACAACATACAAGTCAAATAAAGTGTAAAAATCTGAAGCAATCCTTTAAAAAATCTCTGCAAATCAGTTAGAACAATGTCTGTAAATGTGTTGTTTGAATGATTTCATATCACTATCATAACATTGGGATTATTTTTGACTGAAATTGATGAGTTGGAATGGTCATTTTTTACAGAATTATTCTCATTTTCATTTGAATAACAATACAGAAATGATGACTGTGAGAAACAAAGACGTTCTCTCTGGTTTTTTGATGTAGAGGTGACGTGACGTGATCCGGCTTCCTCTCTTTCCTTGGCTGTGGATCTAACTCCAAACCTTGTACGGTGACAGCACGTGTAGAGGGATTAGGATTAACGTACATCTTGCTCACGTTACAAAGCAAAGCAACCAAGACGGGATGACTAGGGAGCAGGAAGATGCTCTTATCTTATGTTTTTATTTAAAGTAGACGTTCTGCAAAACATAAATCTTTTGTTTACTCTCTTATATTTATGAATTTGGGTTTTTTAAGAGTCATTTTTGTTGTTTTTTTGTTTTTGGAACCTCCCTCCACTTATGGCAAAGGTGATAAACCTCAGGTTAATGAGGAGAAGTATACAGTTTTTTGACCGTGTTTAATGGTTTATTATGTCATATTTTTGACTGAATAATTGCTTCGACTTTGATTAAATGGAACTTTTTACAGTTTACGGAATAGAAGGAATAAATACTTCAATTTTGGAACTATCTGAACCGGAAGAGACACTACAATTTGACATGGCTCCTCTTTTCTTTCACCTTAAATGTCAACGCCTCATAAAAAGTTGTCAGTCAAGTGCTGAAAGTGGGGAATATTAGGAAATGGTGCTGCCCTTAATCATCTGTAACTTCTATTAGAGCAACAAAAACACTTTAATGCCCATAGGTGTGAATGTGTGAGTGAGTGAGTGAATGATTGTGCGTCTCTGGACACTGGATTATAGGGTTTTGAATTAGTTTCAGTTAGTTATCGTTGTTGTAGTTTTCGTTTACTATAATAACCGTAACACTCACACAGACTCAGTGTCACCACATAGTAGCGCTGTACAGTTATAGCACTGTAGTATAAAAGGCTCCAGGCCACAGGGGTGAGTGTGGTCTAATGGAGCCCTTGGAGCCAGTCGATGCCACTTAAGCCATTATAACAGTCTGATGTTAATGTGACGTGCTCGTGAAGCTTCCTCCTCAGATCCCGGTGAAGGGCAAGTCATACATGCGATACGGTATCTGTCGTATAATGTCATCGCTGCCAGTTAAATGCAAAGGTCAATGAGCAGACTGATAGCAAAGCGTTGTACGGCATCTGCTCCCCTGACATGACTATAGAGCAACGCAATGACCACAATTCTGTTACAGATCATTTCATATCAAGAGTTTTTTTTAAAAAAGTAGCTTGTTTGAAATGTACTCAGAGTAAAAGTTATAACTATTGTGCAAAAATGAAAGCCGTTAACAGACTCTCATGCTTGGGCGCAAAGTAGGAGGCGTCCAACTCTGCATGGTAACACAAAAATGTGTTCAGCAGAGTCAGGAGAAGTCCCAAAGAGATGCTTTTATTTTTAGTCTCTGCTTGTTTCCTGGTGCTGTGCGTGTCAGTGCAGCTTCTCCGTGCCGTCGACGGCGAGATAACAGTGTTTCCGTTTGCGTGGAATCTCATGTGCATTCTATTAACATCATGTCGGACAGAGAGGAGTGGTTTGTTTTCACCCGCTTGTGTCAATCTGTCAGTTTTAGTGACGGGAAATCTCTGTTGGCGTGTCGCTTTGTGGTTGTTGTTTTTGTGTGACATTGAAGCTTTGGTCTTCATTCATTCATATATTCATTCATTCATCTTCTACCACGTTTTCCGAAAGACCCAAAGACACAGTTATACACAATTTAGAGAGTCCAATTTACCTAATCCCCAAAAAACATGCAGATTTGGGGATTAGGTAAATGGGACACTCTAAATTGACAGTGTGAGAGGGTGAGTAGATGGTTGTGTGACCCCGCCACCTATCACCCCCCGCGACCCTCATGTGGAGGTTAAAGCAGTAGAAGATGGATGGATCTATTTGTAGTAGTTCTGTGTTCAGTGCATTTGTTTGTTGTTGTTTTTTTATCCCTGTGGTCGTTTTGCCTCATTCTGGCGGTTATTTGTGTCACTTTGTGGTTGTTGTGTGTCTCTTTGAGGGTTTTTTGTCATTAATTCTCTTTTTTAGAGAACATTTTGTTACGGTGGCACGACAGTGGAGCTTTTTCTGTCTTCTATCTTTTTTGTTGTTGTTTTGTTGTTTTTAAAAGTGCTTTAGAAAGAAAGTTGGATTGGATTGTAATCCAAGCTCTGCTACCACATGAGCAGCGCACATATAATGAGGGAGCTCAGGTGTGTTTTCACGTGTGTCACACCTAAAAGTAAATCATTACACGGTAACTCCTGAAATGAAGTGAACATTACACAGCAGTGTTGGAGGATAGAGTTGACACCGCTGGTGAAAACCTCGTTACACACTGAATCAGCTTTTAATATCCTCTTCAGTCATGTTCCGTCATCATCTCGTCAGCGTCCAGCAGAGCCGCCGCTCGCTCTCTCGGCTCCAGGTGGCTGATATATGTCTGGCCCATGTTCAGTCTCGACCAGGCCCATTCTCGCACAGGAGTGGAAATTTGGTTTCCCATAACAACAGTGTCACTGGATGGAACAACACACACACACACAAGCAGTGGATGGAACAAGTGTCCCGCCTCCTGTTCCTTCCTGGCTGTTTGTTACTGAGGCACAAAGGCCTGTTTTATGTGAGGAAGGTTCAGAGTGAGAAAAAGAGGCTTGTGTCAGAGCCTGGAGGAGCCACTGCCAAGCATGATCTAGTGACTCTCTTTCTTCCCTAAGAGTCACAGCAATAAAAAAATACACATACTGTAAAGTCACGCGTCACATGTTAATAGATAACTTTCAAATGTGCTGCCGTGACAGGATGTAGGATGACGATAACTGCATGATAACACGGTATCGGTCAAAATCAGCGAATCAGATACAATACCAAAGTCCCATATTTATCACATGCTTCACTATGCACAGACTGTACAAATGGGAATAAAAACCAGTAAAAGCACTTTAACTGGGGCAATTGTTGCGCTTGTGCTCCCCACAACTTCCACTACATGGAAAAAACTATACCCTAAGACACAAAGATACTACTTTAATGCCTTTTAAATTTGTGACCATTTCAATCCATTCATAAAACTTGCTTCACGCCTGCAACGCAGCGTCGCTTTGGCTCGCGCATTCGATCCACTGCAATTTCTTTGAAATTGCCTTATGTAGTGGTTAACCTTGTTTTAGGAATTAGTGCAACTGTGGATTAATGAGGGTGAGAGAGAGAGAGAGAGAGAGAGAGTACATTCAGGAGGCAGCTGCTGAGCTCAAACCCCCTGAGAATAGGGATTTCATAGCATTGTGCAAGATCTTCTCCACATATCCAGCATAATCCCTCGGTCACCCCGAGAACACTTCCTCTTTAACACTCCGCTGAAGCAGGGTGTCGGTATATTGGTGTAAATAAGCATAGCGTTTGGCCTGATGGCGCTTTTCCCTAAGCGTTTGCGCACAGTCCCAGAGGAAGACGACAAAAATACAGATGTGAGCGTTGCATCATCCGATACAAATGAGTCAGATCAAATCCAGACGTCATTGGCTCCAGCATCTGTGTGTGTGTGTGTGTGTGTGTGTGTGATACTGAGAGCATCAAGATGACCCGAGTGTGACCGCAGGAAGGATGTAACTGATGGGAGGAAGGAGTGGTTTAACATGCTGCTAGTATCTCTACTGGGGGTCGTTTGACCTTTCATCACTCTGCTCTCTTTGACCCATAAACACACACTCATGCTCTTTATAGCCCGTGTTGACACTCACTCATTCTCCATCTTTTAATCCCTCTGTCAGTCTTGTAACATTTCTTGTTTTGACACAACAACAACAACAACAAGCTCCGCCTGATGGGATTTGTCCTCTTTTGACTGTTCCTCTCCTCTTAAATCTCCACTCAGGTTGTGTGTATGGCGGCTTTTCCCTTTCTCTGAGCCGCGTCTGTCCATGACCAAGCACTTAAGCACCAGTCCAGCAGGAGCCATGACGGCAGCTCGTAATCTCTAATCTGGCCACTCACTGATCATCTAATACACCTGTGTGAGCGTGTGACGCATGAGACTGACGATATTTGGAGTAGAATATTTTTTCTCTTTAACGTGTTTTCACAATGCCGCTTTTCCTCGACATGGTCCGCCTCGCCCCGGCACGGCACAATGCCGAAGTGTAGATCAGTTAAAAAGACTTAAAAATCCTGAAAACGTGCATTAATCTCTAGTCTAAAGTCTAAAATCTCAATATTTAACAGAGGAGTCTGTGCTCCAGTCATGCAGGAAGTACTGAACTTGTCTTTTAATGAACTGATTCTAATAATTCAGTACATTGAAAATAACTGCTTTACAAGTCACTAGTACCTAGTTTGTGTGTGTGAAACGAAGTCATAACTCCGCCCACGTTGAGGAGGTACTATAGTGTGATGGAAAACCAACCAGCGAGGCGAGGCAAGGCGAGGCGGGACCATGTAGTGGAAAAGCAGCACCATTTCCTCAATATTCTGACATTCAGTCATACTGTTTCTTCATAGCTCCACGTTTCCTCTCTCGTGTTCTGCGTAATATCAGCTTTGCTGTCGTCCACTTCTTGTCAAAACCTGTTTGTCACCTGGTTATGATTAGTTCTATATTTGCATTAGTGAGGCCAGCAACAGACTGAAGTCAGGTCGTTTAATAAGTCATTGTTCCTGGAGGAAACACGGTTTGCAGCAGCTGAGCAGGCACCGTGGCGGCGCAGCACCTGGCTGAGTGCACGCTCTGAAATGTACAAACAGTTGGTGCTGCTGAGCAGGGGACTCTCTCTCTTTGAAGATGTGATATTAGCAATTCCTGTTTGTGGAAAAAAACAGGAATCACTGTCACAATGTTGTGACAGGACATTTACTGCAGTGCTTTGATCTGGTTTTGGGTTTTTTTCCATACCCCTGTCATTATGGTGTGGCTAAACCTGGCAGCCGAACTTGCCGTCAAGTCAGTTCACCTTCACTGTTTGGCTCCTCTGCACCACAATGCAGTGCAAAGAAAATCATGTGGCACCAGAGTGAGACATCTGGTTTCTTCCTTTATTCATCATATATTCTGTATATTCTGTGCAGCATAAATCCTCACATAGGTGTGTATAAATGTGCCATAGTGTACTGAGCGAGGGAGTGAGTCAGCTAAAAAAAAAGTCTTAGAGCTCAGCAGATCAGAGAGAATCTGCTGCAGAGGATATTTTAAACATGAGCTTGTGCATTGCTCAAAATGTGGTCCCTCCATGTCTCCACTGGACTATTTTTAGTCCCATCAGTGTATTGATATTTTGCTGCTGAATGAATGCGACGAGTCAGAGCACGTGTCCACCCTCCAGTGTTCATTATTAATGAGGGGTACAGTAAATGACTCTGAGAATGGGTTCTGCAATCCCGACAGAAAACACTGCAGGGACGCGGTTGCCATATTTCCCCCGGAAAGTACAGCGCAGAAGCTGCATGACACTTTGTTGGTCACATTGTGTGAAGAATGACCTAAATGTTGTCTTGCTTTCATTGTGGTAGGTCATCTGTTCAAAAGCGATGCTTTTATTTTGAAAGGGTAAAGATACCGGATGTAGGAAAAACGAGAGTAATGTAGCGCCAATTAAGGCTGCAAACGGCGTCTTTAGCACTTTTGGTGGTTTGTTTTAGCACCTGGCTGACGAGGGTACAAGGTCGGTATATGTTTTGTTTGGTATTGTGTGCATTTTGAGTAGTTTTTAATCTCAGTTTGTACTTTATAGCGTTCCATGTGAAATGTGAATGTTATGCTAGTAGCATCACTTCATTAGCATCCTCCCGTGTGTGATTTATTTTTTTACAGTTTTTAACCCTTTTACAAGGAAACATATCATTTGGAGTTATTACAATTGGTTTATAGTCACAATTAATCAATAAACTGTTTTGTCTTACACATTTTATTGCAATATTCCCATATTAAAGTGTTGTTTACTAATATATACACGTTTAGCACTCCAGTAGAGATTGTCTGAAATAGCATTAAAATGGCTAAAGAGGAGTTAATGTTTGTTGTTGAACAACCTCTCTCCACTCTTTTTACAAATTTTATTTCAAAATTTGTTAAGTTCATGAAATGAAAGAGAAACTGAATTGAGGCATGAAAGTCCCACTTTTTGTGAATGTTTTGAAGAGTAAGTGAAGTGTATTTCAATTAATTTGAGTGAGGAATTGTCTTTAAAAAAGTTGAATATTTTGGAAACTGTGAATGGACTGAATAATGTATTAACGAAGTTTGAATTAAGTTTCTATTAAAGACACTGCAGAACAACATGTAGTGGACGCAATCCCACTGAAGCAGTGTTTCCATCACGGTACAGTATTGGTTTGAGGTCGTAAGTGGGTAAGTTTAGACAGTAAACAGTTCTGAATCAGAGATGACATGTTTATAGAACGACAGTGTCATTTATACAAACAGCAGCAGAGATTGTTGATAAAAAAAATTATACTGATATCAACAGCAGATGTTATTTTAGAGAAGGGTTGCCTGGTTTTTTGTTTGCCCTTTCCTCAGTCTCTGGCTGAAGTGATGGACTAAAGCACTAAAGCAGAGAAGTGGTGCTGAGGGAATGACATTGCCTTGCAGAGGATGGTAATAGGGAGCAGTGTTGTCAAAATCCATTAGGCTGAGCAGACGGATGGGCTCAGATGCATCTAGGATTTTGTGACTCAGCCACATATTGACCAGATAATGAAACAAGGACTGAAGAAGAAAGTCAGGCAGTCGCTGATGAAGACCGACAGAAATGAGGTAATTTAAGCAGCCGGCTGACATGTAGCATCACGTCTGGATCATAATCCTATAATCCTGTGACCCGGATAAATATCATTTGTGGACACAAACATATTCAGGCTGTAATGTGTCTGCATAAGCTTCAAGAAAACAACACAGGAATGTAGCAGAAAAGTAATTAACCTTTTTTTTCTTCACATGTGACACAGGGCTCACACGCTTATACAACAGCTCGATTACACCTCTGATAAATAATTTGCTGCTGCTCTGTTTTTACACATACAGTATCCTCCTCGCTACTCCTGGCCCCACTGAGCTTGTTTTAATCACATTAATCTTATTTGGTATTTGAGTGAACAGTTCAGTGCAGCTGCCCTCGGTGAGAGCGTGTGATTCTTAAACATGGTGAAGAGCATCCTTATCTCACTGCGGCTCTCGGGGCATTATAAAATCCACATTCACGAGCAAAGTTCAAATGTGAACAAGAACACCTACACAGGTCTGCAACTTTTGACGCTCACAAATCCAGACGGGGGAATTGAAAGTGTCTCAGAGTGGAAGTTTGCGCTGGCCCTGCTCTCCTGTGTCGTGAGCAGATAACAGCGCTGGCCTACACTATCTGCAATACACAGCACTCTGATAAGATGTCTGTGTGATTACCTCCTATCAGTCACTGATGATCAGCTGCATGGACTGTCCGAACAGAAAAACCCACGCTAATCATCCCAGAACCTGTTGCTGTCTCACAACATCTAACCTTTTGCAGAACAACTCGCTCGCTGCTTTCTGGGTGATGAAATGACTGCCGTTGCATCAGTTGTGTTGACTTGCTTGGACAGCGCAGGCACTTGCAGGTTTTTATAATACAGCATTTATTCAGCTGAGCAGATTCATTTACACATGGATGCCTGCCCGGAATTGCTGAATGGTGAGAAATTACAGATCTTGCACAGCATGGTAGGCAGAGATGTGGCTGCACCTTTGTTTCAGTCCGTGGTAATGTGGAATGCTTATTCCAACATTGATCACAACAAGTAGACTGTTATGAATAAATGAATTCACGTGCAGTGCATTTTTTTTAGGAGGACTCTTATCCAGAGGCACATTATCATTTGACCCACTTGCAATGTTTTTCTGACCTACTTATTGGGTTGATCCTCCAGGGTCTGGCCTTTTTGCAGTTGTTAGCTGTGTACAATGGCATACTCCTTTGATGTGCAAGTATTGATTGTACTGATACAAGACTCTGGGCTGACCTATAGCATATCGATCTGAGGAAACTGTCTGCAATCTGCCTTGTCTCCGAGTTGATAAAAACTAATTCTGCAATGAGCTCACTGAGACACTGTGGGACTCACGGATGCATTTTGGAAAATTAATCAAGAAAAGAGCTGAGAAAGACAACAATAAGGTCAAATAATTATATTGCAATTTGTTTTGACAGATATTGAGATTGCAATTTAATTCAAAAATAGTTGAACTTTTTTCTTTCACTAAATTACTAAGGTTTTTCTCTTCTCAACTGAAGAGAAATATTATTATCTTTTAATTTAGATGCTGCGCTCGGCCCTATTGTGATTTTGATTATTTTTGATTAATTGTACTTGGTCTAATCAACAGTAAAGTCAAAACGAGGTACACAAACAAGCTCATAACACCGCTGTTATTTTCACTATGGCATCTGTTTCCTTTTCCCTCACACTGTAGGCTGCCATCTGATGGGGTTTACAGTGATATGCTAGATTTAAACCCTTCCATTCATTCAAAGGTCATGAGGTCTTTTCACATCAGCAGGTAATGGAGTTGACAGGGTTCGGTTGAGCTGTGTTCTTACAGCCTGAGGGACCCGAGTGAGTCCGCATCATCTGCAACCAGCAGCCAAAAACATCCTCATACCTCCACGATTTGGCGATAAGTAGGCCAACCACTGTGTGAAATTTAATTGTTTATACACACAGGGAAGGAAAGTGCACGGTGTCTACCGGTGCCAAAAGTTCACCATGTGCATCAGGTTACAGATCCGCCGCCGCACTGTCTGTTGGAAAGTGACACAATTGTGTGATTCACGCCGCAAAAATCTGGCAAAGAGACGTGGTAAACATCTTATTAGAACAGGTGAGAAATGTGTGGAATACATGAGCTATCATTTAAATAACATCTCTTTTACAATCATTTTAAAAAATAAGAAAGAAATAAGGTTTAAGAGTGTGGAGCACACAGTGGGGAGTGGGCATTCAGGGTTCAAATTAGAACTTGATGAGAGATTATAATGATGCTGCTCCATGGTTCAGTCCACATCCAGAGGGGCCAAATATCCAATTAAAACAGTCTCTCTATCTGCATCTCTCTTTCTCTCCCTCTCTCGCTCTCCCATTCAGTGAGGTAATTACTGGAAAACCTGCATGTAAATCCAATTCAAGGTGATATCACTGGAGAAATGGATCACAACAGCTCACCATATACTACCTCTGCTCTATGAGAGATGGCACGTGCTATTTTAATTTGACTCGACTTCACAGATCACTCAGAGAAACTGTTACGGAGGTTTTTGAGGTGATCAGGTGAGATGACCGGCGATGGAGCCTCTGGAGTCAGTG
This sequence comes from Solea senegalensis, assembly GCF_019176455.1. NCBI lineage: Eukaryota > Metazoa > Chordata > Actinopteri > Pleuronectiformes > Soleidae > Solea > Solea senegalensis. The sequence goes on from NC_058032.1 coordinate 14,323,936, forward strand.
ATGAGTTAAGTTGAACGATTTTCTTGCAGACAGCTCGGATCCGAGGAGAACTGAGGCAGCGTCTGACATCTGAACAGTGAGGCATCATCGCAGATTGTGGCGAGCAGCGTCAGTAAGACATGAGATAGTGTGTCCGGTCCAGATGCCTGCTGCCTTGGTGTCTAGTGAAGGAACTTTGAAAGGCACGTAGTTGGTGTCTTATGGAAAGTTATGACTGTTAATATTGTACACCAGGTCTGGTGATAAGAATATGTGAGTAATTAAACCTAAAATTGAAGATTAGAAAATTCTCTCACAGAAACCACCTTTAATTCTGCGTCGTTTGTCCAACCAGATGATTCCAGTTGTTGCTGTGATTTGTCCGCTCCGCCTACACCAACAGTATAAATGTAATTCACAACATGAAACACTGCAGTGAGGTTGGATGTACAGCTGATGGGCAGGAAAAGGGCAGCTGACCTATGCTGATTGGTGGCACAACAAGAGTGAGAGCTATATTTTATTTCCTGACCTTTTGCGGCTTGCTTTGACAACCTCGCTTCACTGTCAGAACCACTGATCAGGTGCACAGCTGTGTGCAGGTCAGGTCTTGCAGCCTGTCTCATTGATGATCTCAACACACAATCTATCTCTATAATATCCCCAGCTCCATGTCCTTGCCTTTTCATCTTCACACCGAGAAGCAGGACAGTGGACACGTCCTTTCATGAATATACGGACGCTTTTGGTGTATTTGTTTTTAGAATGTGGGGATGAGCAGCTTTTGACTTGCAGTATTCTGTTTGTTTACGATCACAGACATGTTTTGTCTTCGCATAAATCGCTCTATTCCTCCGTCTAAAAACTGACCTCAAATCACCATACTCATCAACAGGGTTAAGATCACTTTAACCCATGTTTAACATGCTATAATGGTTTTGATTTTTGATTCGTTTGCACGACTGTGCCAAGATGTTTTAATTAAACTCACTGGAAAGCGTTTTGCTTTCAGCACTGAGCCTTCAAGTCTGGATGAAAATATCCTCTGGCAGATCTTACTTCTGAGGTGAGGGGGAAAAAAATGGAGAAACCTGAAAAAAGAAGAAGAAGACCAGTGGAACAGGCAGCTGAAAGCCTGTGTTTTCTTAAACGCTGTGAAAAAGGCACAAAACCACCTGCTGAAAGTCAATTAACATAACCCTGACACAGTTCAACACAACACAGAGATACAAACAGCAAATTTAAATTCAGGGAACCTGCAGGCATTCAGATAAAACTGGCATCAGAAGCTGCAAAATGTACCTGCAAATAGAAAAAGTAAGGATAAAGACATTCATGTGAGGCTTTTTTTTAAAACTGGAAGTAACCGAGAAACTAATCTCTATGTGGAATATGCACTTTAAAATTTGACTGCTGGTGAATAACTTCTGTACTGGGAAAACATTTTTGACACATGATATTTTGTGTGTTAAGGAAGTATCTACTGTAATTTTACCAACAAAATATTTTCATAATGTCTGACAATTATCGGCCTGTATTTTTCTATCAATATCTTAACCTCGCAGTTTGAGCAATTCACTATCTCTCTTAAAGGTAAAAAGCATTAATGGCCGCCATCACCTGCTTCATGCTGTGATAGAAACTAGGCTCTTTGATTATATCACACTTTAATGGATAACTGGACAGAAGAATAGGCTACCTTTCAAGTTTTGATTGCAGCTGTACAACCCTCACTGTGTAGCCATTGTGCACCACCGCTATTATAACACCAGACTGCACTTAATAGGGAGCCATTGTGTCCTTGGGAGGTCATTTTTGTCTCCATTGGAGACGGATTCTCACATCAGGATCCAGAAATAACTTCATTTCATGAATATGTTCTATATGTCGTGCGTGATCAGAAAATTGGACCAGGTAGAGAAACATGATCAAATTCTTTGAGCTGAACCTGATGTTGACATGGAACCACATGCGGGAGTTAAAATGTTTGGGATTTAGCTTACTATGAATTTGTGGTCCTTCCCAGGTATAGCATATCTGGCCAGTGATGCTAATATCCTCCGGCTGGTCTTTAAAGAAAATTCCAAACTTTGTTTGGACCTTTACCGTTTTACTGAAACGAGGCACTTTCCACAAAGGTCATACAGTCATGCCATTGCCGGCCTGAGTTTTCTTACGATATCCATTTTGACAAGTGTTGCTGTCCCTCGAGTAACACTTCATGGCATGATAAAGTAACTAAGCAGCTTTGCTGTGTGTGTGTGCGTGACTGTCCTGTCCAACAGACTGTGTGAAAAGCCTGTAAGTGACATGTGCTCCCCGCTGGGGCCAAGACGAAAGGCTCCAGCTCCTCCATGAATTTATGCTTATGATTTAACGCAGCCGAGACCCTCAATCTGCCGCTGCTTCCTTTGTTGTCACAAAGTGGCTGATTAATGTTTTTTTTTTTTGTTCCTCTCTCTTTCATTTCGTATTGCAGTTAATCATAAAGACATTATGGCCCGGGTTGTTAACATTAAGAATTGCTGAGAAACAGACATTTACAACTCAGACACACATCACATCTGAGTTATGACAAGCAGTGCCTGAATACACAAAACCACCTCATACAGACACTTAAAGCATTGGAACTTTGATTAACTTCACGCCCCCCACCTCAGACCAATCCCGAAGGTTAATGTGGATGTTATCCCATTTGCTGGGCGGAGAAATTGGAAGGTGAATACAGCGGTGCAAAGAGCAGCAGCGGCGGCAGCAACTGAGCAGGAGGAAATAGCGACCTGAACTTTAACAGGATGGAGTCAATTCCCCGAGGAGTAAACATTCAGTAAAAGCTGAGCAGCCCATATCTCTGGAGTAAATGGGCAGTAGAGTAGAGCATGCTCTTCTCTAACAGGGCCAAGGTACACTGCCAGGGGATCTGAACTTATAATTCCCCTTTGCTGTTGCTTGACTCATCAGCAAGTGCATGGAAACTTCTTGGTTGAAAATAAGGCCATGAGTCTGGTAGGAATATCCATTATCAAGATTAAGATTTGGACCGTGACACCATATTAAGAGGGGAAAATAGTATGCAAGTCCGGTGTTGTTACCAAGAAGTAAAAGTCAAACTTGTCTGTAATAATGTCATATCCATTTTATGTCACGTAGGCACTGCAACTAGAGGCTATTTACTGCTCAGTCATGCACTTGCATTGCATTGCTTACCGATATAACAGTTAGTTTACCCTCCTGATATGCTCCAAATGTGCTTCAGTGATCCAAGAAAACTTGGATTCAATATTATCTCTCTCTTTCTCTCGGGTGGGAAGCTGTCATTTTTGCCGTTGTTGTTTTTCTGACACATCTGAGTTATTGTACGGCTTTCATTCTCATAAAGAGTGTGAATATGCACCTCTTGATGATTGCGGTCCTCTCAGGGAGTTTGAGGGCAGCCATCTGTGGGTGGATGAAGAAATAGTGGCGTGCTAGAGAACCAAGCCAATTTATTTGAGTGAGGTGCCATGTCTAAGAAGTCCACAAGTGA